>NC_056743.1:1727717244-1727739744 GCF_019279795.1 Protopterus annectens | reverse complement strand
GTTTATAACAGCAATATTTAAAATTTGTCCCTATTTTTGAGCCTTTGTCCAGCTTTCTTGTGCTAAGAGGTTGAGAGGTATTATACCCACCGTGAGATCAAGTAAAGTCAAGGTTGAATACAAATACTGGTCTCTTGCCGTAAGGAGATTACTAACCACTGAAATGGAAGGTAGTCTGAGTTCTATGCTTTTACATAAAACTAGACTGGCAGGAGTCAAAGAGGTCATGAGAGTTGAGAAAAGATATGTGTTAAAACATTTAGGAGATATTTATCTCTGAATTTTATGGTGAATCAGTCTGCTCTTTGAATAGTACTCTGGTGATGTTCATAGAATAGAGCTTTTACCATGAAGCTAAATATTTTGTTTTCCAGTACTTGAATGGTCTTGCATTTTTCTGTAGGGATGAGGGCTAAGCGTGGTAGGCTGCATTTAAAGTGTAAACTAAATGCATTTTAGCTGATGACTTTCCTGTCTTGTGGGAATACAGTTATTAGTCTGAAGCTCCTTATTATGTATATCTTCTTAGTATCTCATTCTCATCTTTATATATTATGAAACAAGTATTGGAAAGGTTTAGGAGGATGTTAGCAAAATAGAAAATAAAAGTAGGCCTAGACAAAGCATGAAGCAATCAAGCAGTGTTTGATGTGGACAATGTACACTTATGTAATTTGATTTAGTGGAAAAACAGGGGCAGCTTGCAGTACTGGCTGATAGACTGCAAGTCCCCTGCCCTCTAATAAAAAAGAAAAAAAATGCAGTTCTTATTTACTTTTTTCCCCCTATTAGATTGTAATGTAACTTTTGTGCACTACAGTTACTGACAATGGAACTATGCTCATGCCCATAGTTCTGCTATTTTATGTGGTCACACTGAGAAAAAAATGGAAATATATTACTTTGCTTGCACTGTTCTCAAAACAGCACAGCACTACATCTACTTTTCACTGGGAATATAGCAATCACACCTTATTAAAGGACTTATTGCCTTCTGCAGAAGGCAGAAAATGTAGCCGAATAGGCTGCTGTATAAAGCAACAAGGAGCTATTTTTGTTGGCTCAGGATGTCTCAAGTGGTTGGCTCAGAGCGAGGCAGCCACAGATTGAAAGTGCAAGACATTTATAATGGACTACTGCTAAAATACAAGCCTGGGAAACCATTAACTTGTTTATGTATTTATTTATTTAATTTAGTAACCCTGCATGTGACACTTGTCTTGAAAAGGTTTTAATTTTAAGTGTGTGTGTGTGTGTGTGTGTGTGTGTGTGTGTGTGTGTGTGTGTGTGTGTGTGTGTGTGTGTGTGTGTGTCTGTGAAACAGGACTTTGAACTATTACTAATTTCACAGAATGTCACAAATTTTGGCTCATATTTTGATATTTTTATTTGCAAGGTTCATGCTTACTCTAGTAAAATGTCAAACTTAGTACCCTTCAGAAAAATCAAGGTAATGCAAAGCATGCTATTCTAACAATTTTCAAAGTATATAAACATGCATATTATATGCTATACCATTGGGATGTATTCAAGTTTTGATCCTTTGTTCTCCTTTTAATTTTTAGCATTTTACAAGATTTTTGAGATAAGAGGTTGAGAGGTATATGCTGGAAGAGGTTGCGGTGGCTTGAATAATACATTCTGTTATTTTTGTGTGGTGGTTATAAATTTATAGGTTCATAGGTAGGTACTAGGGTATTGGCCCTAGGGCCTATATAAGCCTAGCCAAAAAGGTACCCTGGCTTTCGCCACCAAAGGAAATTATTTTCCTGTGCCCCTGTTGAGTAGAGTCACAGAAGTGATCCTTGGGATGAATTTCCTAGTTCCCATCCAGTCATCAAGATTTTTCTTGAAGAGGGCTAATGAGGAGCTTTTTTTGATATAGAAAGGTAGTTTGTTCCAGAGTATGGGAAGTCTCTGGGACAGGAATCTATCCCTCCAGCATGTTATGTTTATTGTGGTGACAAAGTTTAAGTCCCTAGAATGTGCAGCTTGGAGGGACTGGGATTTCTTTAAGTGGAGCATGTACAACAGCTCTGGATTTGACATAACTTTGTATGTTAGGCAGAGATCGCTTCTGAGAAGGTGATTTGCAATGGAGTAAAGCTGGAATTTTTTGAGACAGTCTGCGTAGGCCATCTGTTTGAGGCCGGTAATCCTCTTTGTGTGGTATTTCTGCGGCCTTTCCAGTTGTTCTAGATGTCCTGTGAGGTATATACCTAAAGGGGTGTTGTACTCTATAATGGGTTTAATGAGTGACAAGTAGAGTGAAAAAATGACCTCTTTTTTCTTGGATGAAAAACATTTTGTGATGAGGTGTACCATGTAGAAGGATTTCCTGACTTCTGCGGCGATGTGATTATCAAAGGAGAGACTACTCTCCGCCTGTGTCCCAAGGTCTCTTATCATACCTTTGGTGTTAAGTAGACTACCGCCTATGTGGTAGTTCATGGGTACAGAGTTTTTACCAAAGGGGATGACAATGCACTTTTTGGCATTGAGCTTGAGGCCATGGCTTTGACACCAGGCATCTGTCTCAGTGAGGCCGTTTTGTAGGATGTCCACATCGTTAGGAGTTTCAATTATAGCTCCTAGTTTGCAGTCATCTGTGAACTTCTGAAGCTAAAAACTTTCTGTGTTAGCCTGCACCTCAGAGAGGTAGATACCAAACAGGAGAGGACCCAGGACTGAACCCTGTGGTACTCCACTTGTCACTGCTCTGAAGTCGGATTTGGAGTCTGCTACTTTCACAGTGTGGGTTCTGTCAGTGAGCCAGTTGGCAACCCATCTTGTGACATAAAGATTTATACCTAGTTTAGTGAGTTTATCTATAATTCCAGAGTGGGCGATAGTGTCAGAAGCCTTGATAAGATCTAGATAGGCTGTGTGACCCACCTTACCCTCGTCTATGGCTTTGGTGACTACTTCAAAGAAGTCTATCAGGTTTAGGAGAAATGATCTGCCTTTTACAAACCTGAACTGGGTGGGGTCCAGAGTTTGAAGATTACTAATGTCTTTGTTTATAAGTTCTATGATGATACGTTCCATAGCCTTACAAATCAGACTCATCATGCTAATGTGGCGGTAGTTCCTGGGGTCCGTGGTGGCTCCCCCTTTGTGGAGTGGGATAACCATTGCTGTGCACCATTCAATGGGCACAAAGTCTGAAGTGAGGCTATGACTGAACATTGTACTTAGGTGGGGGTGCCAGTTCATTCTGTAGTTCATGTAGAATGCAGCCTGGGGTGTTGTCAGGTCCCATGGATGCTGTGTTTTTGGCTTTGGAGAGTGTGGTTTTTACCTGTGCAGCCGTGATTATAGGAAATTTACATTCTTCCAGTATAGAGATTGGCCCTTTAGGGGTGAGAGGGGGGTAAAGTAAGCACTGGCCCTATCTGCCAGGATGTTGGCAATATCAGTTGATTCTGTATATGTAGTGCCATTGTGCTGTAACTCAGAGCAGATCTAAGTGTTGCCATTGAGATTCTTCACATAGCTATAGAATGCTTTGTGGTTGTTTTTAGAATTAGTGGTGATTTTGTTTTCGTAATTAGCTTTGGAGGATTTTATGAGGGCAGGGTCCACCAGATTGGCTTCCTTTTTTTGGAGGATAGGATCTTGGTTCTGTTATGGATAGCATGATCCATGCACTCATCTAAGTGCGTATAAAGTGCATTTATGTAGGGTTCAACAGACATACCTTTATTGTCCATCTGCATGGGTGTCGTTAAGCTTGTCACTTCTGTCTTAAGAAGCATGAAAATGGCTTTGGAGAAATTTGTTATGGTGGTTTCCCTAATGGGGAGTGGAGGCGGGATGTGGATGTATAGGGTGATTAGCTTGTGGTCAGATCTGACCAATGAGGAATTGACCTCTGATGTGGAGTACCAGTCACCCATGTTGGTAATGACCAGGTCTAGGATATTGCTGCCCCTGGTGGGGGTGTGGATAAGTTGATCCAAGGCATTGGAATTTATGAATTCCAGAAAATATTGAGCAAAAGAGTTGGTACATGAGTAGTTTTCCCAGTTAATGGTAGGGTAGTTGAAATCACCCATTATTTGTGTGTTGGGTTGTACCCTAATATTTTCCAGTGTATCAAGAAATGAGGAGTGGGAATCCTGAGGCATGGTGGGGGATCTGTAGCAATCTACAATTTGGATTGTGGTCTTGCCCAGAATTAGTTGCACTTGGATAATCCCGGATGCATTATGGTGAGCATCTAGCCTGGAGGTGTGGATATTCTTAATGAATATGGACACACCTCTGCCTTTAGTGTTTCAGTCCAGGTTAGGTGGTCGAAAGGTGTGGTATAAATTATAGCCTGGTAATGTAGGGGTGCTCTCTGAAGCCTTGAAGCAGATCTCTGTCACTGCACAGATGTCGATGTTGTCCATTTTAAGGAGTGCCTCGAGTGAGTGCATTTTGAGGTTTAGACTTCTAGCATTGAGTAGCATTGCCCTCAAATTTTGCTTGCTTGTACCTGTTACAGTGGTGAATTTTCTCATTTGAACTTTGCCTAAAAAAGGCACTATAGGGGTGGCAAGAGCCTTAGCCAGTATCTGGAATCCCAAAGGTGACAGGTGCAGGCCATCTCTGGCAAAGCATCATGGTCTGTCGATCATGTCATCCCGCGCAGACAGATACTGGATCTCCTTAGAATGACAGCAGAAGGTTAGCCAATTTTTAAAGTCAATCATTTTGTCCTTGTACTGTGGTATCATTCTGGGTGATGGCAGGATGCTACTCAGGGCTAGGGTCATATCTGCCTGGGCTACAAGATCGGAAAGCTCCTCCATGTCTCTTTTTATGTGGTCCAGGGAGGTACATCTCAGGTCATTCATACAAACATGGACAATGGCAGAGCCATATCTGTACATGTTGTGGAGTGAACAGAGTGCGTGCATTATGTGGTGGATCCTGGCACCCGACAGGCAGCTGACAGTAACTTTCTCCTTGTTTAACCTGGTGAGTAGAACATCAGTGTGCCTGACTATAGAGTTACCTATGACTAGAGTGTTGGGTACGTTGTTATGCCTTATGGGCTCTGGTTGAGTGGCACATGGAGTTTGTGGGCTATGTATCATTTGGGTTATGTTGGGGGTTGGAGGTTGCTTGTGTTTCTGCTTTGGAGGTCTCTGTTGCTTGAGCAGATTTTTATTGAGAGCCTCCATGAATGTAGGTGTATGTTTTGTGTTTCTATGTGTGTGCTTTGTGGTGTAGGTTTTGAGGGACTATGTGATGAGTGTGGTGTGGTGCAAGTGTTTACCTTCTCCTGTTGACTGTCTATTCCAGTCTTGGGTGAAGAGAGCTTTGCTTCCAGTTTGGCTATATAAGTGAATCTCTCACAGGTTGTAGTGTTGGGTGGTAGGAGAAGAGGGTTGTCTGTCTACATGAAGCAATTGCTGCATTGCCCCAATATGTCCAGATTTATTAGGTAGACAGGAGAAAACACCGGGAGCTGACCCTTAGACATGCCTGGATAGGTGCTTATTTATTAAATACTAAAAACTGCTTTCCTCTAGACAAGTGAGGAAAGTTGAGTGTTGTAGTAATTTCTAGCTTATTTAGTGCTTACAATGAGTTCTGAATAAGTGCTGAGCTCTAAGAAACAGATTTGAGTGCTAAAACTAAAAAAAAACTGGCTAGTTCTAAGGGAAAATTTGAAGTGCAGACTTTATGGCACTGGGAATAGTTTAACTCTAGCTAAGCGGTGATGTATAAAGTGTTTTTTATTAATATAACAGTAGCAAATGAGCAAACTGATTTAAACAAATTAACCAATTAACCAGTAAAAAGCTGAAAACTGAGCCCCGTTCCAGCAGTCTTCGATCAAACAAGTTCTAACTGCACACTCCTGCCACTAGGGTGCAGGGGAATCTTCTCCAAAAAAAGATGGCCTGGATTAGTGCTCAAGTTATACAAACAAAGCTACATTCAGAAAGAAACTGTTCAAATAAGCAGGCACAATAAGCCTTTAACCAGAAACTCCCAGCTCAGAAAGGCAGAATCTACCCTCTCCTCCCACAAGAGTGCAGACCAAACCTTCTTAATGTAAAATAACTGGTCTGAAGCCCAAGTGCTTAAACAAGAACTAATAGACTTTTAGAATAACAGACACTAAGCCTTCAATCAGCAACTCCCAACTTAGAAGGATGTAAGCTACCTGTCCTGCCACAACAGTGCAGACCACAAATCTTCTTAATGTAAAACAACTGATCTGAAGCCCAAGTACTTAAACCAAAGGCTTAGAATAAGTTACAATTTAATCAGGCTACTAACAAGCTGTAATAAATGCAGCAGAATAAATGCAATTAAGTACTTTTAAGAACAGGCAGCAAAAGCAAAATAAAGTAATAAAGTAGGAAGAAGCTTCATTCAATTGATCAGAATTAAACTTTTGAATGGTGCAGTCACTGTACTTGTTCTATTGTAATGACTGTAATTGATGTGTGAATGTGTGTGTATAATATTTATAAATGCGGTCATAGATGCTCTCAACAGTCACTGGTTTTACTTCATATTCAGTCTGTTATTCATAATGTATGTTTTTTTGGCAAATCAGTCAAGACTGCAGTGACTACATGACAGTCATCTGACTTTCAGACTTAATAACCTTCACAAAAAGTATTCTAATATAATGACTGTTCCTCCTGCAACTTTCTACTTATACAACGATGACAACTTCCCATGAATATTTGTCTTTTGTCTTCTATTATTTTTGTATTTTACTGATTGATTCTTGAGGTAAGACACTCACTGAGAGGTATATACGTGTGTGTGTGTGTGTGTGTGTGTGTGTGTGTGTGTGTGTGTGTGTGTGTGTGTGTGTGTGTGTGTATGTGGCAGGGTTGTAGGTCAGAAGCATTGTATTCTGTCAGCAATGATCTGAAAAGCTGCATTTGTGTGTGGCAATTTTTTATCTGTACCTGAACAACTTAGAGAATGATTTTCTAGTGAGAGGTTATAAAAGTTAGATGTTAAAAAACATCCTGGAACCCATTATAAAACTGAAAAGGACTGAAGCACCTTCACTCGACCTCCCCAGTAAAAAAATGTTAAGTAATTCCACAGAGAATAATAAATGCAAAAATAGTCACAGGAAACCCTTTTCTGATTAACATCTTAGGTGAAGCCCCATCATTTGTTTATAGGAAGGCCATGAACATTAGAAGTTGTGTTGAATTTAAACCTAGACCATATGAGAAAAGCACTAAAAGATTTGAAACTAATTGTACATTTTGTATATTTATACAGCAAGGTGATAGTTTTTAATGCCCTTATTTCAATGAAAATCATTAAAACCAGTGCAGAGGGTGACTGTAACACTGCAAAAGTAATTTGCAGGGCACAGTGCAATGAATGTGATGCATTCTATGCAGGCAAGACTGTAAATAAACTCAAGCGGAGGATTTCATGTCATCTGTCAGAAATCCGCTCTGGATGTAAAAATAATGCACTAGCCAAACACCTTTCTCTTCATAAAAGACACACAGGTTTTAAGTTCCAGATCCTGGATCGCATAGACATGGGCAATCTTGATGGAGGCATCCCGAATATTCTGGAGAAACATGAACTTGTGGCAATTAAAGCTGAAGTCTTTTAGGAAGCCTGGACTAAACTACTACTGTTCAATTAAAAGTACACTGGAACTTAGAAAATTGCCTCATTGTTTACATGACTAATTGTATTTTATTTTATTTTATTCTACCAGTTGGTTTTAAATACCATTTTAAATCAGTTGTAATTTAAGGGTATATTTTGTTTCCATCATCATACATACATTTTTACTTATTTAAATTTTTTTCTGGTTCTTTTTTCCACTTTATTCAAAATGATGTGTAATAACAATACTAACTAATTATACAATTATATATATTTTTATAGATTGTTTTTAAGGTTCTTGTACACAGACCTGAAGAAGTCTAGAAGGACGAAAGCGATCTTTGTTAACAATAGGTTATGAAAATAGAAACTGATTTTTACATGCAAAATGTATATGTATATATTTATATATATTTTTTGATTGCCAAATGAACTAAGGTTGATATATTTCCAGCCATGTAGTATATTGTCTTGGGTAAAATCACCGACTTAATAATCTGGTTAAATAAGAGGTACCTCATCATTATAAATTTTATTTAAAGTACATAAGGGTTATATATTATTATGGCACCTACTAAGCAGGGCAGGACCAACTCGAATGTCACACTGATGGGGGAAGGGATGTGAATTTAACATGTGTACCAATAACACTTTGTTTTACAGCACAAAAAACCACTCCCATGCCTTATAAAAAGTATATATATATATATATATATATATATATATATATATATATATATTTAGAAAGCTTGTGAGGAAATTATTACTCTATTTTTGTTTTACTTGGATCGCTTGTCTGTGTACTTAATAAAGGAATTTCGACTGGAAACAGACTGCCTGCCTTGCTTGGATTACTTTCGAATACTTAGTAATGCTGTGGAGTGTGTGAATTATATATTTTCTATTATTATTTTTTGTTTTGTTTTGTTTTGTTTTGACTTAAGACGAGTTTATGTTCACTACTTCTACTACTATTGTCTGATCTGATTAATATACAGTGATTAACTAGAGATATATGGACTGAAAATCTTCCACACAGAGAAGTTTCTTACACTGTTTTAATTATTTATTCATTCATTCATTTGATCGCAGTCCAACATCTGAGGTCTATAGTGGCTGTAGTTGATGGTGGGTCTATATTAGATAGTCGAAGTTTCAAAACTTTGAACCTCACATGAGCAAACTCATATGAGCGACATGCGAAACATCGACTAAATAATAAAATAAATTAAAAAAAAAAACTTACCTCACCGCTCTGAGCAGGGGGGGCAAGCCCCACTGCACCCCCCACACCCCCCTACTTAAATATACCAACTCCGAGAATGCACTTCAGTGCAGAAAGGGAAACTTTCCCATTCTGCGTGTGAAAAGCCATTGACTTTCACCATCAACCTTTCCGACGTCCGATCATATGATGTCGACCATCTATGATTCCAACATCGGAATGGTCGCTCATCTAATATAGACCACTTGATGGTCACATCAGTGTGTGCATGTGTGTGTGTGTGTGTGTGTGTGTGTGTGTGTGTGTGTGTGTGCACGTCCATGTGCGTCACATGTGTGTGTACATATCTAGGTATGGGGGGGCAGAAGTGCAATAAGCCACTCCTGATTTCTCAGAATACCTCTGATTTTGCTTCATATTTTGGTCTGTTCCTCTTAACACTTACGTTTTATTTTTCTAACAAACCAGTGCAAATGCTCATATAGCCACAATTGGAAAAATCAAGCAGCAGTCAAGCACCAAAAAGAAGTATAATATATCCAAAGTCTCATTTAGTGCAAATTCAAATATTTTATTAGAAGTTAAGCATGTTTAGCCTCATTATTCTGGACTTCATCACAACTAATTTGGACAATAAAAACACTTCTTTATGTGTAAAATTAACGCAGTCTTATGATAAAAATCATTAAAATCCTTAAAGAAATAGTAACACTTTCTGAAGTAGCCATTGAAGCGTACAATAATAAAAAATAATGCTAATACAAAGCTTGATATTCTAGCAACATTGTAAATGTATAAAAGTAATATCTTTCCCTGATTTCAGTCCTTTTTCACCCAGTATTTTTTAGTTTTCTGATTGACTCATGAGCTAAGAGGTTGACAGGCATGGGGGAAGGTTGTAGTTAATTCTACACTATATTTTGACAACAGCGATCTGTGAAGATACGTTCCTGTATGGCAGTTACTTATATGTTATTAATTAATTTGATTATAATCGACTAATGATGTATGCCATCTCTTTTATAGGTTCATAGGTAGTTACTAGGCTATTAGCTCTAGGGCCTATATAAGCCTAGCGAAAGGTACCCTGGCTTTTGCCACCCAAGAAAATTATTTTCCTGTGCCACTGTCGAGCAGAGTCACAGAAGTGATCCCCGGGGTGAATTTCCTATCTCCCATCCAATCATCAAGATTTTTCTTGAAGAGCGCTAATGAGGAGCTTTGTTTGATATAGATAGGTAGTTTGTTCCAGAGTATGGGAAGTCTCTGGGACAGGAATCTATCCCTCCAGCATGTTCTGTTTATTGTGGTGACAAGGTTTAGGTCCCTAGACCATGTAGCTCGTAGGGATTGGGATTTATTTAGGTGGAGCATGTCTAAAAGCTCTGGGTTTGACATAGCTTTGTGTGTTAGGCAGAGATCGCCTCTGAGTAGGCGATATGCAACGGAGTAAAACTGCAGTTTTTTGAGACGGTCTGCATAGGGCATCTGTTTGAGGCTGGTAATCCTCTTTGTGAGGTATTTCTGTGGCCTTTCAAGTTGTTGTAGATGTCTTGTGAGGTACATACCAAAAGGGGCATTGTACTCTATAATGCGTCTAATGAGTGATGAGTAGAGGGGAACAATGACCTCTTTTTTCCTGGATGAGAAACCTTTTGTCATGAGGTGTGCCACATAGAAGAATTTCCTGACTACTGTGGTGATGTGATTATCAAAGGAGAGACTACTGTCCACCTGTGTCCCAAGGCCTCTTATCACACTTTCACTGTTAAGTAGACTACCGCCTTTGTGGTAGTTCATGGGTACTGAGTTTTTACCAAAAGGGATGACAATGCACTTTTTGGCATTGAGCTTGAGGCCATGGCTTTGACACCAGTAACTCTACCTGATTTTTGGTCACCTTTGCTCTGTCCTTCTGCATGAGGAGTGGCTGTGTTACAAGCTCTTATGGTGGGTCAGCCCTATCTTATTTCCCACAAAGAAAGGGTTCCTTCAAGGTCTAATCCTTTAGTTATACCTGAGCTTACCTTTAGCCAAGGTTTCCATCTCCCTTTCTTCATTCTAGTGCATGTGTGTGTGTGCATTTGTGAGTGTGTGTGTGTGTGTGTGTGTGTGTGTGTGTGTGTGTGTGTGTGTGTGTGTGTGTGTGTGTGTGAGTGTGTGTGTGTGTGTGTGTGTGTGTGTGTGTGTGTGTGTGTGTGTGTGTGTGTGTGTGTGTGTGTGTGTGTGTGTGTGTGAGGATGCAAGCACATGTGTGCACAAAAATGTGTGTTTCTCCATTTTGTCCATAGAGTGGTAATAATGGCTGGAACTGAGGCAGTCTGCGGATAAAAGTTACTGACACCATCTGTTGTTTGATCACAGCTGATGATCATTTACCTGTCAAAATATTGTCCTACATAATTTCAATTAACCCCACCATTTCATTTGTTTCCTGAAGCCCCCACCCCATGTTTTGAAGTCACCAGCTGCCACTATAGAAAAGGAGTTAAAAGAATGCATATCTTTCTGTGTATATGATTTATTGCCTGGGGGGGCGGGGATTTTAGGTCCTATATCTGCAATTATTTGCTCATTTAGCGCTACAAGATGGGTCAATCCAGTGCATGATGGTTTTGAAGTAACATGCTGTGGCATATGTTTCTATGTCAGGAAGACCTATATCTCCTGTTGCCAAAATCCAAAATGATGATTTAATACGAGCTAGATTTATTGGGTTGCAAAAGAAATCTATTGTTAAATGAGAAGTGCAACTTATTTTAATTTTAATTAATAATATGTATCCCTTCAAGTGTTTTTATAGTTTATTTTGATGATTATACAAATTTCATTTGTCAGAGCAATTCCTAAGTATTGGACTCTTACAGTAATCCAGTTCTACTCATATTCCCAAGTTTTAATTAATATTTTGATTAAACACTGTAGTATTACTTTTCTTTTGATTAGATTTTAAGTGAGCTATTTCTCATTTGTGCTGTAAAATATTAGTTACTGTAGCTGGATTAATATCATCTAACTGAAAATAATTAGCAAGTCATCTGCAGATAACTGTACTTTAGAATAATAGCATTTATTTTATAGCTCTCTAGATTTACATCTGATCTAATTAATTTACAAAGATTTCAGTGGCTGATGTAAGAGTAATGGGTACAGGCAGCAACTTTGTTTCAAACCACTTGTGATTTCTAAATTCTTGTAAGGCATATCTTCCTAATTCAATATAAGACACATAGTTTCAATATAGATGAATTAATACACTTACAAGATGCTCAGAAATGTAAAAAATCTTCAGAATATTAAAAAATATATCCAGTTTCTACATCAACATATTTTGCTTCACATAAACTTAATAAGGCTAATGTTAAGTTGTTAGTATTTGTATAGTCAATTATTGTGCTGAACGTTATAATGCAGACTTGCCTTTGTCTAGTAAGAATAAAACTACATTGGTCTTTTTTGATTCTGAGTAATGTGTCCATTTCAGTCCAATAGCTAATGTAGACATAGAAATTAGTATTTAATGGTGAGATGAAGCCCTTGCACATAAGGACGGGTCTTTGCACTGTTTTAATACTGGAGATATTACTGCATATATGCGCAGTGATGAGATGGAAATTTTATGTACATTTTTTTCAAATATTTTTTTCAGAAATAGAACAGACTCCAGTGGAAGACATTTATGTAATTCTGGGATTACTCTTTCCTGCACCTAGTGCTTTTTTAAATTTTAGCTCTTTTGTTTGGCCTTCTATTTCTTTTGTACAGATTAGCTTTATTAATTCTTTAATATTTACTTTAGATAACTTGCATTTTATGCATTCCATTTTTATAGATATTTTAAATGTATTTTCTTTGTTTAACTTTTCATAATAAAGTTTAAATTAATTTAGAACACATTCAACTTCTATAATTTTCATATCATTTTTTTAAGTTAATTTTCAGTATGTTTGGCTACATCTACAAAAGATTTTAGCTGGATTAGCTAATCTGTGTAAATGGTTATATGAAGTTATGAAAGACTGAAGTTTTATTTTCTGAAGTACAATTTGTTACTTATCCCCTTGGATTTAGAAAGATTCTTACCTCTCAAAAAATTGCCTACCACAGACAGGTAGGACATTTTATGCAATAGTGAGAAAAATTTAAATCAGAGAAAGATATAACCACATTAAAAAACACCTCATTGCTGGGTCAGAGGAACAATAAATAGCACACCTGTCTTCAATGCTAGAAGACAAGAAGGTTGTGGGTTCTATTGCTACTTCAGGTGATTAATTTGGTGACACTGCAGTACAGCATTTGGAGGGTGAGGGACTTATGGATATGTCATCCTTCAGATAAGCCTTCAAACTGAGGTGCCATCTGCTTGAGATGGTGGTAGCTCAGGTGGTACCTACTGAAAAGAGTAGAGGCTGTTTACTCAACACAACATAAAAAGCATTACTTACATGTTTACATTTCCTTATATATACACATTTCTATTTTGTACTATTTATCATTTTTTTCTTATAATATACTCTATTCTTCCATAACTCTTTCTTAACTATCCTTTCGCATATTCTTATAATATGATACAATATATAGATAATCATAGTCATATCTATATTGTTTATGTCATTAATAGTCTCAAAATTTACTTTGCACATTTTCCTGAATTTTATAACCCTTTTACATGTCAGAAAAATGCTATGTTGTTTATTTCTCACCACAAAATAAACACACCCTAGGATTCACCAAGCTCTGCATGGTGTGCAGGAATAGTACAAGAGCTGCTGCAGGTAATATGGCTGTTGTGCGATCCAGGAATAAGCTCCCAGGACGTGCACGAGCGCTCCTACACTATTTCTGCATGGATATAGTACCTGTATGCTAATTACCTCACTTGCTATTGAAAACCATGCAAATGAGGTGAATTAGCGATCCAGGAAGCAGGCAGATGTCCATGCAGGAATAGTGTCGACTGCAGAAATTAATTCAGCCAGTAGCTGAATACATTTCTGCAAACTACAAAACGGAGGCATGACAGCTTGTAAAAATGCATGTATTAGAAGGGTTAGGCATGCCAAAGGCCAAATATATGGTCATAGGCATGAAAATTAGTTTCAGAATTATAAAAATTAACTTTTTTTTGTTGGCCAATTTTGGCCATTTAGGTGCAGGGCAGTGGTGCGCAAAAGGGATCAGCCCAAAAATAATAAAAAAAGCTGGAAATAAGCTTTTAAACCAAAATCGTAATTTTGCCATAATAGTCAATGGCATGCATAACACAACAAAACCATGGATATAGTGGTTGCTAAGGGGGAAGGCTGAGTGTTGGATTTGTAACCATGCATCAGTAGTCAGTCCTATGCAAATGAGGGCAGTGATACTGAATCACAGATTTCCCCTCAGTGCTAGCTTGCACCCAACCATGTAGGTGCATTAAGACTACGGTGTAAGCCTAAGAGCTAGATGACTTCATAAGGGGGTGTGTCATGCATGCTGTAAGCTTATTGGACCTCTGTGGCCCATGTTTGCCCTTAACTAAGCACAGCTAAGGTAGGGGGTGTGTGATGTGTCTGAAGCTGCCTAGCAGTCTTTACAGTGCCTAAATGGGTGTGCTGTTTAAAAAAAAACAGGAAATAGTAGCTCCGTTCACATCTGAGCACTGGGTTTGCGAGGCACGCCTTGGGGCTTAAACAGTAAGGCAGTGGGAAGGGAAAATAGCAGTAGGAAGGTAATGAAGGAGAACAAGCATAGCTGGCAGGTGAAATGTATCAGAACCAGACAATTATACAGGCAGCAGCCCAGCCCAGCACACTACTATAAACTATGCAAACACCTTTCCCTCTGGTTTTCCCCACAAACTCTACACCACAGGTCTACACAAACAAGGACATTTTACCTAACAAAAGCGACAAAATAATAGGGGCTGCTTTTGCTCTCATAAATCAACATGTGGAAGAAGCTGAGGGTGGTGAGGATGACAATGCTGACGACCGACCCACAGTGAGGAGAAGGAGAAGAGTGTACAGACCCAGGGTAATCTACCAGGTGCTATATGAGCTGGAGATAGTGAAGTGCTATAGGGTGGACAGGGACCTCCTACAGCAAATTGTTGAGCTGTGCCGGCCACACCTCACACACAGAACCAACAGAGGGGAACCCATCCCCAGTGGATACCAAGGTATGTGTAGGCTTAAGAATACTAGCCACAGGTACCTTCCAAAGGCCAACTGGGGATATCATGGGGACCTCACAGAGATCAGCATCCAGGGTACTCCACCAGTTACTGGATGCCATGTCAGCACATGCCGGTGAGCACATATATTTTCACAACACCCATGAGGCTTTGACCAGCAATCTGCATTTCTTCCATGAAATAGCAGAATACCCTGAAGTAGTGGGTGCTATAGACTACACGCACATATACATCAAAGCACCACCCAGTGAGTGGGGTAGAGTCTGCATAAACTGCAAGGGCTTCACCTCCATCAACTGCCAGGTCATGTGTGATGCACAGGACATTATAATGAATGTGTGTGTTGGCAGCCCTGGAAGCTATCACGACTCCCATATCTGGCATATGACGCAGCTGTGCCAGAAATTTGCCAATGGGGACATCCCATATGGCCATCTAGTGGGGGATGCTGGTTATGCGCTGGAGCTGTGGCTGATGACACCCATCAGAAATACACACACACCTGAACATGAACTCTGTAATGAGGCACATGCACAGATCAGAATCATAATAGAGCATGTGTTTGGGATGCTCAAGTCACGGTTCTGGTGCCTGGACATATCTGGTGGAGCTTTGCAGTACTCACCAGCTACATGTACCCAAATTGTCATTGCATGTGCCATGCTACACAATATGACCCTGCAGAAACAGCTGCAGCAGGAACAGCATGGGGCAGGGCCACACATCCCCCCACCATTGCCAAGGCCAGCACAGGCACAGAGTCACTTGGAGAAGGAACAACCTACACCTTCCCTGTAGGCCGAAGGAGGATCCATGTATATATAATTAATGAAAATAACCATATAGATAAGATAATAATATAAATAATGATAATCGAATAAAATAAATTACATTTATATGACATATTTAAATATAATATAATATTTATATAATATATTATATTAAATATTAAATTATATATATATAATATACGAATATAAATATATAAAAATATACCTACATACTTTAATATATACTACATTCTAATAACATTTAAAGGTATTTCAAATTATAAACTTCATCTTCATTATATAACAACATTTCATAACTTAATATTTAGCGACCCAATTATACTTATATACCACCTAAAGGAATCAATACTTTATTGTTTTATAAAAATATTTTTCAAAATTTTTCTTTTTTTTGTAATTCAATAAAGCATTTATTTTGTTCAAAACTGTCTGTTCTGTAGTCCTAACTATTTATCAGGCCTATTGAATTGTATCACTCCCTTTGTTTAATCGTTTTCATTTTTCATCCCCTCTATGTTTTAAGTGCCCTGCCTTTTAAATTAACTCTATAGACACAAGGGAATTAAGTCCTGGGATATGTACAAGATTAACCGGATAAGCAGTTGGCAGACAAAGAGGTTTTGCCAGGTTTCCTAGTTGGAAGTACTGCTTCATACATTTTCCCATTGCTACAGTCTACAAGGTCTGAGGTTTGCATTTAAAGCACTTAAAAACATAGGAGAAAAAGAAAATAAAAATGAAAAATAGTGGGACATATAAATAATGAAAATCTCACATAAGAAAAGGATTAGATAGTTAGGGACCATAGCTTGAACAGTTTTTGAACAAAAAAATTTTAAAAAAATTTTAGAAAATTTTTAAAAAATTTTTATGAATTGGAAGTAGTGAGGGTTAAGGTGGAATATAAGTATGTATAAGTATGTTTGCCTAAGCTGTGAAAAAAATGTTGCTAAATGTTTATAAATGTTTACAAATGAATTAGAATGAAGACATGATTCCAACATCCACCTCATGTAGTATATGTATGTAAGTATATGTTTATATATTTTTATATATATTTATATTCACATTTCCATATATAATAGCATAATTTAATTTAATATTTTATTATTTATAAATATTTTTATTTTAAATATGTCATGTAAATGTATTGTATATTTTATTAATACTCATTATTATCATTATTATCCCATTTATATTGAATATATATATATATACACTATACACATCATCCATATTTATTTAAAATAAATATATAATATACATACAAATTAAAATTTAAATTATGATGTCATAATTGTCAATTGGAATTGGGAAAATGTATTTAATTTAATGGGCTGTATGACATGTATGTTTTGGGTGAGATTGTCTCTCTCACCGAAAACTAAAACAACAATTAAAGGTTCTGTGTTCCATATTTGCTGGCTGAATTCGTCATTTCCACTTTTGCTTCTGGCATGCCCAGTATGCCCATGCCTTGGTAAAGAGGCAACTCATAGCACATACACTGACATGGTAGAAACCCAGGGAGTGACACCTCTCTCTGACTCACACATACAGTAAAAGGGATGACAAACATGACACTACCTGTGCTTAACCATGTATAGGAAGTGTACTATGTGCATCTGACATAGTCAGCCCTCCAGCACCATCCACAATACTGGCACAGGCACAAGATAAGTCACTCTCACTATCAACTGATGAATGTAGTAGTATGTTCTGCTACTTGTATCTATGGTATGGATGTGAGCATGCAAGGGAATCTGGTGGCTGAATGGAATGGCAACAGATAGTAGACACCTATATCCACAGCATGAAATCCATAACAAATACTAGTGTCAACATAGTAGGCAGTTCTAGACAAGGTGACAAGTCCCACTGCAGTACATGTGGTGGGCCAAATGTTTGTCCATAGGACACACACATACATGTCAGTCAAGCTGACATACCCAACAACAGTCTCAGCCAGCAGGACAGGTGTAGACGAACACAAGGAAAGGCTGTGCTAAGGTCTCCAATTGATGGCAATGGAGAACAGCCCCCCTCCAGACCTACATAGACAGACTACAACAGGTCAGGCAATGGGATATTAGTTCTGAAAGATAAGGAGTCTGAAACTGAAATGTAGGTCAATAAAACCTAAGAACTGTACTACACTGATATGCCTCTAGTCTGCATTATAGGACAGAATACAGAATGAAATGGTAGCCAACAGAGTACCTAAAATACCAGTACAGAAATAGCAAATGTTTACACTTGCCAGGTGTGCCCCCCTACACACAATCCTACGTAGAAATGTAGTAAAATCTATGTGTGAGTATAATAGTGGAGCACAGATTACCTGAGCTGGCCAAATTAGCAAGATAGATTGTTGCATGTGTACAATATGCAAGGCTGTGTGTGTTAGGTTATTGTGTGTTGTATACTGTGTGAAAGTGGTCAGCATGTAGGCATGGAGGGTTGTGTCTTGGTGGCCACTGACCAGTACTGTTGATGACAGGGCCAAGTTCTTACAACTGCAGTGTCAAACACAATGCATCCCAGCAAGCCACAATCCAGTAGTAATCCATACTAATTGTTCAGATTTAATATCTGTCACCATCTGAAAAATGGACATGGCATGAATGTGGGCCCAGACATACAAACAGTACACAAGTGGAAGTACCCTAGACAGAGAGTGTATAAAATGTTACTGTCAAAAGGACACACCTTTGGATTTGTACATACAGGTTAGCAACACATTAGTTGGCTGTGTAATATAGAATACTGATGTAGTCTGGCCAAATACTGGCAGATCATAAAAGGCACAGGTATGAAGTACTGAGAAACTGCTGATGTCCCTGCACAAGCCAGCATAAGGGGAATGCCCAACATATATCTGTGAGTCAGCTGCAAATAGCTTCCAAAACACACATGCTCTTAGCTCACCCCACCATCAGCCGCAGGTACCTCACAGGTCATATCATGCTGTTGGTAATGAGTACAATATAACCCCCACTTCTCTAAGGGAATACCCACAGAATACAGCATGCTGAAGAGGTGTCCCGTGCAGGTGTGTCCCTAGCTGCAAGCAGCACCTTGCCAGCATCCACACCAATGGATTAATAAGGACAGAAGCTATTGCCATTAACACCTTGCACACCCACTCTGTCACTCCAGGGGAATACAGTGGCTTGCAGCCTGGGACTGTAGGAATGACAGAATGCACTGGCCTACTACAAATGGCCTGCATCACTACCAAATGCCCTACAGTTCTCTGTCAAAGGCCTGTGTCTCGCCCATACTGACAGTGAGTGTTATCTCATGGACTCCCAAATAACGACATAACACAGTCCATACAACACAAATGCAAGGCCATGTTGACATATCCCAGTAGCATGTCCACTATGTCCTACTGCATGAACTGTGGATCAACCCCTAAATACTGCAGGGATGAAGTGATAACTATAGGGATACTTATCAGACATTGTTTGCATAATGTTAGGAAGAGGATAGAATAATGGGGGCTGGAGGGGTAGAAGCATGGATGCCATGGAGTCTGTGAAATCTGAAACTCAGATGTGTGCACACACTATCGCTGCCTGCAAACAAAAGAATGGGTGGGAACAAACCTGCTCGTAAACCACAATGTGAAGGGGTAAAGACCGAAATATGAGCCCTGCCTCTGGGTAACCTGTGTGAATCTGTACAGCTGTGAGGTATGGCCGTAGCAGGATATGGCCATTCTGTCATGTTGATAGATGTACAAGCATGAGATCCTCAGTCACCGCAGTACCAAGGTGCTGGACCAATTATACAGATCCATCAGCAAGTGCCTGCAGCTCCCCATTCAGAATCGCATGATTGTGCAAGAATATGTAGGCTGCAGACCACACTACTGGATACAGCTCCATTCATCTTGTATTCCCCAACAAATTACTGCAAGCAAATACGTATATCTGTCAGTAGTTGATGACATAAAACATCACATTGTAAAACAGTACATATGTCTGAATATCTCTGCTAACACCAAAACCATGTAGCAGAAGCATCACAGACACAATTATTTACAGTATCCCACTATCCTTTGCCCATTGTGAACCCATATTGTCAACCTATCTATAGATATCCTGCAGAAACAGGTTGCTAGCTGTAGGTGTAATACACAAATGCCTGCACTGGAGTACAACCTACCTGGAATGAATTTGCACATTCAGTACAGAAGTTCATACTGGGCATGCTCCCCCACCTAGAGAAATGAAGCCCATGTCTAACAATAAAATGCATAAGGGTCATACTAGGCATGCTCCCACACTTAGAAATGAAGGCCATGTCTGGGAACAACTGTAGACTATACATATCTGTCAGCCACAGATGTCGGTGCACACACTCCACATTGCACACCAGTCATGCTTTGCACACACATCGACTATTAATACACACATATATCCAAGGACAACACACTATAATAGGTCAAACATATACATACATAGATGTGGGGAAGAGAGTGACAGACAGTGACAAAGAGATTTCCATAACAAGGCCTGTCCCACCCAGCACACATCCAGTTGGCCAATATCACATGATGTGCAAATATCTATGATGTAGACATTTGCTTCTAGTAGCCCTCAGCTCTATAGTGTCTGTGGTGCTTGTGATAAGTGTGTAACATGACAGTACAAGTCATTATTCATCTAGCAGTTGTATACACAGTCCTGTCAAATGTAAAGTGCGTGACTGAGTATTGTGTGTGTGCTTCCAGATGAATGGTTTATGGCCCATTCACACACACTGAACTCCCCACTGCCCCTGCTGATGTCATTCACCTTGAAATACACCTTTGGAGAAGGGCTAACCCTATAAGCTCTGTAGCGTGTGCTATAACTGTGTAATGCTATAGTGTGATGTACTAGTTAGGTAGAAGTTCTAATCCCAGACATGGCAACTATGAAACTCTGTGTGAGTTTGTGTGTGTAGGGATCAATGCTTTTGAGGCCTTTCACAGCCGCTACACTTTCCATTGCCTTACTTTGTCAAGACAGCTGATGTCATTCATCTTGAAATACACCTTTGCAGAAAGGAGAGCCCTATAAGCTCTGCGGCCTGTGCTATAATTGCATAATGCTATAGTGTGATGTACTAGTTAGGTAGGAGTTCTAATCCCAGACATGGCAACTGTGAAACTCTGTGTATGTGTGCTTGTTTGGTATGTAGGGATCAATGTTTTCAAGGCCATTCACAGTCACTACACTTTCCATTGTACTACTTTGGCAAGCCTGCTGATGTCATTCACCTTGAAATACATCTTTGGAAAAAGGCTAGCCCTATAAGCTCTGTGGCACATGCTATAACTGCATAATGCTATAGTATGATGTACTAGTTAGGTAGGAGTTCTAATTCTATACATGGCAACTATGAAACTGTGCATGTGTGTGTGTATGTGTGCATGCGTGTGTGTGTGTGCGTGTGTGTGTGTTTGTGTGTGTGCAGGGATCAATGCTTTTGAGGCCATTTACAGTCACTGCACTTCCCATTGTCCTACTTTAGTAAGCCTGCTGCTGTCATTTATCTTGAAATACACCGTTGGAGTAGGGCTAGCCCCATAAGCTCCATGGCATGTGAGATAAATGTGGTACACTGTAGTAGCACTGCATAGCTAGGTAGGAGTTTGAATTTCAGTACTGTCAAGTGTGTGTGTGTGTGTGTGTGTGTGTGTGTGTGTGTGTGTGTGTGTGTGTGTGTGTGTGTGTCAGTATCCTATGTGGAGGTAGCTGTGATTTTGTAATAACAGGACTCATTGTGGGGTGGGTTTTGCAAAATTGTTATATTGAGGACCTACTATATGTCACAACCTTACAAGGACAACATATGTCACACAGCAGAGAGGTTAGTATAGACAATCCATACTCCTACATGTGCCATTATGGATTGGTGAACAATATAGGCAACCCTTGTATAACCCAGAGAACACTCTCCACCCATGTCTCATACACAAACACATTTGGCTAAGCAACAACCACTATATTGGTAGTTCCCTGCATATTGCCCACAGATAGTAACCATGGTGTGATTGCAGCGGACTACAGACAACATGGCACCCTGTTCCATCCCTACAATAGGCAAATAATTGCTTACAGTGGTCCTTTGCTATGTTCCCCACTGGATGCCTACAACAACTGTAGAGTCTGCAAATATAACCCACAAAGGGAATACCTTACCTTATATACATGCCCAGTATGAACCGATGCCAATAACACCAGTGAATACCTGTATCATGCTGTTGATGTAGGTGAAGGCACAACCTCAGTTCTGTAGCCAGTTTTCACCACATGAGGTCAGCAATGCCACATCAGATTATAACAATCTGTCCACACAGCATGCCCCAGAGACCCCAGGTATGCTTCAACATGTCACAGAACATGCATCTGGCACATGTGCACAACCCAGACACTGTCCATGTTATGGAATATGGAACACATACATGGCAAGCATTGCACAGCACTGGCCACCCACAATAGTAACCCAGATGAGTGGAAGGTGAATACAATACCCACCTGTGTGGGCCAATCCACGGACTACACCCATAAGCCCCACTGGAGACATTTGTCATGTGGCCTGATGCCAAAGTATACCTTTTTCCTAGCCTTGTACAGCCTTCTGACACAGTCAACTACTACACACCTATGAAGCAATGAACCCATTCATGTCAGTACTGGCAA
>NC_056743.1:1727672244-1727712244 GCF_019279795.1 Protopterus annectens | reverse complement strand
CTGTGTGTTTGTAGACCTGTAGTTGATAATAACCTGAGGCCCTTCACATCCACCCCCCCTCCCATTGCCATAATTAGATATGGCTGCTGCTGTAATGGACATTACATGTATCTTGTTACACTCTTCACCCTATGGGCTACCTGGAGCTTGCATAACCAGCACAACACTGTTGTACAAATGGGTTGATAGGCATGGGTTACCCTCTGAGTTCTGGCAAGTGTGTGTATGTGTGCAAGTGTGTATATTTGTAGGATACAGCACTCTGAGGCCACATTATCCTAATACAATACACATTGCCACACACTATTAGGGATAGTGATGTTGCTGACTGTAGTAGAAGAGCCATGACTATGCATCACCCTACTATCCCTGTGACATGTGCAATAGATGCATATCCCTGTAGTAGCACTCTCGAGATAGACAATTCCATACTCTGAAACAAACTACCTATCTATATCAAACAAAGTTCCTCATTAGCACTCTTCAAGAAAAATCTTGATGATTGGATGGGAGAAAAGAAATTCACCCTGGGGATCTCTTCTGTGGCTCTGCTCGACAGTGGCACAGTAAAATAATTTTCTTGGGTGGCAAAATCCAGGGTACTTTTTTGGCTGGGCTTGTATAGGCCCTAGGTCTGATAGCCTAGTACCTACCTATGAACCTACCTATGAACCTATGACAAGAGTTTGTATTGCAGTCCTGGTCAATGTGTGATTGTGGGTATGTCAGAAGATTGTCATGGGTTTCAGTGAGTACAATATCCACTGTGGGGTGTGGGTGCTGGGTATACTGTCTTTACACCATGGTACCCCCAGTACATATCCCATGTTCCAGGTTATGGAGACCACTGTGACCATTAACCATACAGGTAAGTGATAACACTATCCAGCCCAGTGATGCATGTACTGTGTGCAACTTATCTGTAACATAATGGACACACTGACAAGGTAGTTAGCACTGATAAGTCCAAGTCTCTCAGATGTGTGTATGACTGTTATGTGTTTGTTAATGTGTATATGACAGAATGTCATATTATGTATTGTTCATAAACAACCAGTACATCCCCCATTACCATACTTAACATGTAACCTGGAACACACCTCATCCTAAACCTGTGTGGTTTGTGCAATTAAGGCCACACACATCGGTAGCACTACATACCTAGGTATAGGTTTTAGTCCCAGTGTTGCCAAGTAAGAGTGTGTGTGTATGTGAAGGGATCTACTTCAGTTTGCAGAATATACATGTCCCAGGAGGTCATCTGTCTGAGAACTGCCTGGCAAATGCTAACATTTCACAGGTATCATCCTGTGGAAATTCATTCCATCACAACTAGTAGTAGATGTGTAAATGCCCTCTTCCCCACTGTACAGCTGTACTGTTATACTGGGATTGGTATATATAGCTGGGTGTGGATCTTGTGGACACAGCCACCATCACTGGAGTGATTGTGAGTTATTGTTGAGTGTATCCCCCTGCTTAGTTGGCTGTACAGTTCATGGTAACAGGTTAAGTAGTTGTCAGTCACACTATCTGAAGTTCTACACCACCTCACACCCTCCAAAGGGTAGGGCTGTGCTACCCACACCAGCACACCTATGTTTATTGAGTTGAGGATTGCACTACATTGGGGAAGGGGACATATACCCTGCCAGTACCATCGTCAATTACATTAAACTAGCAGACTGCTTATTTCCCAATGTGTTGTTGTGCCTATTCTGTCTTGGTGGAATTACATAAGCTAAAATGGGTTCCTTCCACAAGTACATACATCCATGTGTACAGTATTCTCTGTGTATTGCATCAACACCAAAGCCTCTGTGTGTGTTATACACAAACATGTGGTGTGTACCACCCAGTACACTTACCATTGTCCACTGTAGAAGAGATGCTGACATCAGCCATCATGCGCTCACCTGTATACATCCCCAGACCTATCAGGCAAGTGGCACATGCAGTAACTGTTATACAGACCTGTGGCATGTGTTCAGCTGTACCCAGGATATAGCACAGTCAAGGTGTCACCGGAGTGCCATACCCCTTGTTGGAAACAGCAGCAGACCACCATCCTGCTGACACATGGACACCTACAACACAAATGAAATACATTATGGAGACCACAATCACTCAGAGTTAATAACAGCTGTAATGCATCATGGCTGGACAGCTACACTTTCTGACATGTAAGCATTAAACTTTAGTGCTGAAAACATGTTACACAGCATTACACTGGTACACCGTAGTACACTCACCCTGTGCATTAGAACCATATTAGCCTCTCCCTGCATCGATGTTATGGATGACAGGGATGTGGCACAGGTATCATCATATGCAAATGGTGAGTTGTTGGTTTGCCAGAGACCGAGGCTGGCCCATACATTTGACATCATGTGTGTGTGTTGGGGGGGGGGTTTCCTTATTAATTGGGCTGTTGTGATGTGGTGTGTAGGTATGGGGTTGCCCTAGCTGTGTTGGTGATGTGTGTGTGTATGCATGCACACAGTTCTGCCATGTGGCTGCCCTATACAGGGGTTTGTTGGACAGTTGCAGACCGTACCTGGCAGGGTGTGCAGTTCACCATCTCTGGCTATGGACACGAGAACTGTGCCTGCCAGGGGTTCCAAGGGCACTATCATTTACAAGCCAGTATACGGTTCTCTCTCCTGATGATGACATATGTCCACTGGATCCAGGTCCCTCTTGGGACCGGCCAGGGCCACATGCACATGGCCTGCTGTTTTGTGGTGTGGACAGCACCCTCCTGAAGTGCTGGGGCTGGTACTGCCACTACAGGAGCAGCTCTGACTTCTTGCATTTCCACATCAACCTCCAGCTGTTGGTGTTGCTGGCCAACATCCACATGGCCATCACACTACTCCCACCATATGCTCAAGCACAGACATTCCACGGTCGAGGATTCCAACCATCTCACCCAACCATCTATCCATAACTACTGCAAAATAATGGTGGGTACCTGCAGGATCATGGATGTTGTCAACAGCAGCAGAATGAGTAGCCCTCTGCAGCCTCAGACCCTGTCTGGTATACCATTCCATATGTGCCTGCGCCTACATGAAGGCCAGAAACATGCATCTGTTGGCACCAGATGTGGCACTTCTGCCAGGGGCATGATGACCAGCAGCCCTCCTATGAGGATCCCTGTATATCTGCCTTTGTGGTACCCCACTGGACATCCAGCTATGGCTGCTGTGTCCAGACACACATGCCATAGACACCACACTGTCCTGTGCCATGCCACCATCCGCCAACTGTCCCTCATCTATGGCCAGTGGTGATGGGGTATGTATAGGCAATGTGACTGTGTGTGGGGATGGGGTGGATAACAGTGGGATGTCAAATAATGGCACAGCTTCAGCTACTGACAACCCTGCCTGTGCCTCAACACACCTATCATTATTGTCAGTGTCTGCATGGGCACTAACATCAGCTTGTCTGCAGGAGGGATCCTGACCCACCTCGCCACCTGTGAGAGGAAAACAAGAAGCACACTTTAAGACCTGTACGTCATTGCTTAACGGTATACACACACACACACACACACACACACACACACACACACACACACACACACACACACACACACACACTTGCAGGTGAGGTTGCACAAAGATATTACACGCAGACCTCTCATTAACCATCTGTCAACATGCATGAAATGTGGCACTCAACAGCATGCAGTGCAGCTATAGTCAATTCCTGTTCCCAACATTATACATACCTGTTCAGCACCCTGGCATGTACTGTGCACAATACCTTGCAGGTGAACACACCATTTCTGAATGTGTATATGTGTCAGTTATGTTTGCTCTATTGCTCACAGCCCCTATGTATTTGTCCAACACATACCTGGGATAATATGTGGACAGGTGTCATTAGTGAATGACTGATGTCTGATTTACAGATGTTATCATCAGCGGTGCATGTATGGCCAATAAAATACAATTACACTGACAACCTTCAAACCTTACTATGGCTATGAGGAGTGTACACACCCTTATTGACATGGCACCCTCCTCCATGATATGCCATGGGGCCACATTACTGCATATGTTAACATTACATGAACCTGATATGTGACATATGACCTGTGCAATCAAATGCAGTATCAAACAAATGTGTTAGTTGTGCAGATGCTAACTGAGATACATACTATTTGTGGGTGCATATGTGTGCACACTCTTATCATGATGGTTTCTTAAACCAACTGCTAAGTGTACTACAACAGTCACTATTCCTGGTAGGGGTATACTAGAATGGGCCATCTGCATTTGCCAGTATTTGGTCACTCTGCCCTACAAATGTCCCCCAACTCTGCATGATTGTGAGGTCAACTCATGTGCACAGCCCTTGTAGTTCGCACAGTGCTGTCACTATTCCTGTGGAGTCAGGGTTATGTCTACCACAATTTATGACCTTGACTGTGTGCAGATACAGCCATTCTTAGCAGGGTTTGGATGTTTGCTTCAGTTCACTGTTGTGTTTCAGGATGACACCCCCTTCCCATCCTCAGCCTTTTTGCAGATGCTTGACAACTATGGGCTACACATGTGTGATTTTGCAGTGTCCCAAATTCTGAACACCATGTGTACTGGCCTAGTACCTGCTAATGAATGGCAAACATACAGGTGTACACTGGCACCAGCAAGGCACAGATGGGGATGGTGGGCCTGAGGTGGGGTGAGGTGTTGCTTGTGCAGCACATGTATCTTAATTGATACTGTCTGTAGGTTTCCAACTTGGTCTTGGTACACCATTATACATTGCAACACATGCCTTTGGGGAATTTTGATGTTTGCATACACTACATGTAGAGAGCCCTGGCTGATGTTTCCTGTGGAACAACTGTCCCGTCTGATTACCCTAACACATGGGCTACACTTATGCAGAGTCCAGGCCAGTGTTGACACAGGTACTGCATAGTCAGTACTTGCTAGATATTCCAGCAACTCCCTCAATGTTGCAGCATGTTACTAGGCAGCCTGCATGACCAGTTTGCAACATGTAGTGCCATCTGTCTTGGATGGCCATCTGTTTATTTTCTACATTAATCTTTTCCCATACATCCTCACCACATACATGACTATCTGCACTGTTTGCCATGGTATATGCAGTGGTAAGGTAAGGCTACATGTCCCACTCCTGCATGCTACCTGTTGGGTATGGGATCCATTCCATGGCTTGTAAGATGTGTGCAAGCCACAGCTGCCTTGGGCACATTTGATGGACAAATGACTTGGACAGCAGACCATTTCTTGGTGTGACATTGAGGACCTGTACTTGCTGGAAGGTCCATACTCATGAAGAGTGAATGCTGTCAGTACTTCAAATGCTGCTTCCACAATATGTTATTCGGAGTGTATGCTCAGATATGCTTCCAGCATTTGTTAAGGTATGTATTCCCCATATTTGCTGTCCTAACATAGGATTCCATATTATACATTCATTGCTCATGTTAGGACCACATTACAGGTTGTAAGGGTTGTGGAATGCGATATTGTGATATGCCGTTGTGTAGATCTGTAACAGTTGCCATTGTAATAGTGGTATATACACTGTTGTAGCACTGTATAAGGGTGATGTTTCAGACATGTTCCTACTGTAGGCCATTTGTCCCACAATTATGTTCATCTCTGTGCACACATGTTGCAATGACAGCTTGTTAGTTATATTGCAGGACTCTTACATACCCTTCAGATATGCCACCATAGTGACCACTGTGATGCAGTGCAGTTAACAACAACAATAATTGAACATGTACAGCAAGCATTATGGGTAAGTGTATTAAATGTGTGCATGGCAAATACCATGGCCATAACATGGCCTGTGTATTGGCAAACCTGAACAAACAACACCATAACCAGCAGATATAGGCTGCTGCCCCAGAGGTATACCAGAGGGACCTACATAGTTGTGTGAGAGATCTATTGTCAGTAGCCACACCTGTGGCATTGGTACAGGGTGGGAGCAGCATTACAGTACATCAACAGTACAAACCCACAATACTACAGATTATGCGCATATGTTTATTACTACAACTCAGCAACAGACCATATACATATATATATTATCTCACATATGCATAATTAAACTCGACAGATGCAGATGGATAAGCAACAGTGGTCTACTGATGTGCCCTGTGGCCTTACCTGCACATTCCTCATCCATTGTGTGGGTAGCACCCACCTCCACAATGTTCTCCGCAGGGTCTTGTGTTTGCAGGTGGGCATTTGCCCCGAGGTTGGCGAGGAGGTCCTCAGCATGTGTCAGGGGGGCTGGATGGTATGACGCTCCCTGTGGCTAGCTGGTCCTTCCTAACCACAGCAGCAGCACGCTGACTGGCACGGCAGAGTAGGTCAGTGCACCGATGTCAGACCTGCTCATAACTGCGGTTATGCAGGCTGACATCGTTTACCCTGTAGATGAGCTTGTTCCACAGGGTGGTCCTCTCCTGCAGATCATGGGCTGTATGTCCAAACACAGTGTGGTAGTGCTGCACCAGGTGTTGTATAATCACCTCATTCTCCTGGGGGGAGTAAACTGGCAAGCTCCTGTGACATGATGCCTGAAAGACATAAAGAGGAAAAAAGGTCTGAGGGCCTCATACTGCAAGGATATAATAGTTGTTAATGAACATCTCTATCTCCTCCCACCATATCTGCAACAATAATCTGAACACACAACTCAGTGGGTATGTTTACAGCAAACCTACTGTTGGGACATATATCATATTGTACAACAATTAGTGCAATGTGTTTCTAGTCATGTTCCATGTAGAAACACAATCATTGGTGGTCTGTTGCGAACAATGTCACCTGCATGCCATTGTAAGGGCCACTATGGTTCCATGTATGCATGTGTTCTGCTTGCTATGTGACTGCTCCAAATCTGGTGTTTTGTATTAATGGGGATATCTATGCATGCTGTTAGACATAATCCTGGAATGTGTGGACTATTACTACCCACATATGTTCTATCACTCTGACACAATAACATGTTTGGGAAGACAGTTCCCAGCAAAACCACCTCTCCCACCTCATCTGGCCATGTTACCAGGCCACAGCACATAAGGGATCCACCCCGAGTCCTCATCATCTGCTCCTCCTGCACAGCCTTCAGGTGGAACCACCTCAGGGGATGATGTTCGTCCACCCTGGGAGCACACACAGACAGGATCCTGTCACCTGAAGTCAGGTCCAGGGTCTTATGCATAGGGAGCTCCACAAAGACTTGGGGGATGTGCTACACCACCTTAAGAACCTTAGTACACAATCACAGGGTCCGCATGCTCCTCCTGCTCAGCCCCCACCCCAGGCACCTTCTGGGCCATGAAGGTGCAGTTGTGACTGCGCATGGGTGTGGACTTTGGTCCCATTGTTTCCATATGGGGGCTCATGGGCTTCCGCATTAAAAATATCACTCCCCATCCAAGGTGTTTACCCACCATGTGTGTCATATACTGCCCCTGTATGCTATCTTATCTGTCTTCCAACCCAATCTGCCTCCACAAATATACCTACTATCCTTCCCCAACATACCAGTTCCACCTTCACAAACAAGGGCAATGTGTTCCCGACATGGATTTCACACCAGACATAACTGTCCATTTTGCACTATATATATATGTATATATATATATATATATATATATATATATATATATATATATATATATATATATATATATATATATATATATATATATATATGTGTGTGTGTGTCTGTATATATGTGTGTGTATATATATATATATATATATATATATATATATATGTATATATATATATATACATAGATATATATATATATATATATATATATATATATATATATATATATATATATATATGTGTGTGTACGGGGTGCAGTCAAATATCAGGTCCACACTCACTAACTCTCCTTACTCCACAACTGCACTGTTCTGCCTTGCTACAAAACAGACAGGTGTCACATGTGGACACAGCCTAACATTATGGGGGTATATATAGGGACAGATTGCAGTTAAGCCTATTACACACCTATGGCATTTGTGCATGCTACATTTCACATTAACATGACTGTCCTGCAGGTGGTGGGGTCTGAAACTCATGTGTCTATCATAACAGCATTACCTTCATCATCAGCTATTTGCCACACAAATATGCATGTCTTGAGGTACAGAACACACACTATGATGGCTTACATCTTGTCATTCACTGCTGATCTGCACAGTTGATAGGTATGGCCCACTGCCCACAGGGCCAGATGCTATGTCCACAGCAGTTGGTTAGCAAGACATCCTTACAACAACTCCTGATGGCTCATATAATTCGTTCCACATCATCTATCCCATTATTATAGACCAAGTACTACATTCAGTTACATGCATATATGTTTCACATACCTGTTGTATTATTTCCTCTCTTCTAAGTATACTTTTATATGTCCCCTGTGTTATATTGGGTTGGTTTGCAGTTTTATTTGGTTTAGATATATATTTCTTAATTTTCCTGTTTGCTTCTCCCCCCCCCCCCATCTCTCTCTCTCTCTCTCTCTCTCTCCACTACAGGGACTGAGCAGCTTTGAAAAGATTGCAACATGGATTTTGTAGGTGATGCACATGATCAGGTGATGGCCTCTGCACCAATCAGTGTTCACCCCTTGCTAATTGCAAGCAGCCAGCTGTGTAGTACTTCCAATTACCACTGTCATTGCATCCCACTACTATAAATTGCTACATCATGTGGGCGTTGTCCCTTACCTTTCCAGTATGGAAGACATCCTTCTTGTGTGTGGGCAGCAGTGTTACAGACAGCAGGTAGCAATACCTCTTACAACAGGACTTGCAGACACAGGCCTACTACTTATTTGTATAAGGTTCTAGACCTACAGACAGTGTGAGTAGTGTTGTTATATGCATTGTATACCGCTAATTTTACAGGGTTTGTGTGTACATGCTAGTTTAGCATGTATTGCAGTCTGTCTGCATAGCTCTCATCTGTGGGCCTATCCACATGAAGGCCAGAGGATTGGCTGTTATGTTTTGTCTGTTCACCGCACAGGTCTTGTCTCTGATATATCAGTGGTAGTCTGTTGAGTGCTATCAATACATAGCTACATCCATTTGTGTTTTTGACTTCATTATCCTGAATAAGGGTATGTTGCAACCAATACTGTAACACCAACAACTTTCACAGTGTATAACAACAATATTGCAAATATGGCTCTGTGTTCCAGCCTCTGTCCTCCACCTTTATACCAGGCTTTGTCCATACGTCATGCAGTAAGAAGTTGTTAAGTAGTGGCCTATCACTATGTAGTGCTGGCATTCCTGCCGTCATTCCAGTGATGTTGTGGACTCCCACACATATTGTGGTGTAGGGTCCATATATATGTGGGCTACAGCTGGACACAACGTGTGTGACCTTGTACAATCCAGAGGTCAGTGCATGTAACATTGTTACATGCCCTTGTAAGTCATTTTATGAGGGAGGGGTATGCACCATTTATAACCTAGGCTGTTACAACATGTGAGGGGTGTCAGTAGTAAGACACATTAAAGTATATGGCTGTACATTTTCATAGATTTCACCATGAGAAAAGTGGTGGGCTAGTGCTTACTGTCTTACAGACAGTTCTGTTTGTCAGTGTGATAGTGATGTTTTACGTTAAGCATTGTTGTTGTGTCTTTAGGCTTTTCCCAGTTAGGGGTTACCACAGCGGAACTTTGGTCCGCTAATGATTGGCAGTAGATTTTTACGTGCCAAGTTGCCAGCCCTGATGCACAACCTTCAACGAAGGTACGCCCATTCACGCATGTCTCCAGATAGAAGATGCTATAGCTAAGAATCGAACTGGACAACGTCTTACTGTGAGATGACAGCACTACCGCAGCACCACCACCGCAGTTAAGTTAAGCATTGTTATGTAACAGAAACATTTTCATTGTGACAACTTAATTATTTTCCCCTTAGGGGTTGAGTGCAGAGTGTAATTGGAGGCTGCTGAACTACATCTGTATTAATTAGTGTTGCTTGATTCTTATCTTCCAGGTCAGGGTTTCTTGACTGTTGTACTACTTGAAGGCCTTGGCCTGGACAGCAGCATATGTTATGCTTTCAGATTACTGTATAAAATGTTTTGCTTGAGAGTTGCATTACTCAGTTATTATGTAGTTCAAACACCTAACTGCTATATGAAATGGCATATACAACTGAAATAGTACACAAATAAACATTTCTATGTATGCAAACCTGTGTGTGGTGTCATATCCTTTGACTTCTCTGTGGGTATATGTTTCATGCAATAATTGTCTTTTGTATGAGAGAATCAAACACTGTCCATTTTAAAAGGTGGCAACTGTAGGAATACTGGCTATTCAATATGCTGTGCACCTTCTAAATATATATTCTTATACATATCAATAAGTAGTAATATATGTATATGTGTATATTTATATCTACATATATATATATATATATATATATATATATATATATATATATATATATATATATATATATATATATATATATATATATGTGTGTGTGTGTGTGTGTGTGTGTGTGTGTGTGTGTTTATATGTGTATGTATCACTGGAATGTTTGCTTCCACATTGTACATTCCCTATGGTAGACAGACTGTTCTGCATGGTATGTTATTGATATCATCCTGACATCGTACAGCTCAGATGGATTACTGTTAACTTCTTGTGGCTATGTTGTTTAGGGTCCTGGGTATGAGACATGCAAGTGTTGGTATTGTGTTGCAAGGCAGATCTGTTTGGCTGTGGAGGAGATGATATCAATAATTACAAGAGGTGCTTAATTTTGGCCCCCTCACCCCCATTAACATTGCCTTTGGTCATATATTTATTTATTGTGTTCTTTTATATATCTAAACACACATAAACACACACACATATATATATATATATATATATATATATATATATATATATATATATATATATATATATATATATATATACACATATATATCTTTCTACACACACACATATATATATATATATATATATATATATATATATATATATATATATATATATATAGATATATATATATATATATATATATATATATATATATATATATGCATATATATATATATATATATATATATATATATATATATATATATACAGACATGTACATATATAAATTATTTCCCCTACTGTTGAATGACTGTGCTGGATGATATGTTTGAAAAAACATCAGATTTTTTTTTTACATCTGGCATGGCGTAGTGGTAAATCACTTTGGCAATAGTATGTAAGGTACTAGGTTTGAGACTTGTAAGGGCTGATTATTTTCTTGCTGGGCAGAACAGGGGCTGTAGGAGACAGAGTGATTAAGGCACTTTAAAGCAGTTGTAAGTGGGTTTGCATGGAATTAAGTGAAGCTTACAGAAGCTTAGCTTCGCTTACACCTACTTACAGCCACTTAAACCCACGCTAATTTCAAATAAAGAAAAGAAACAAGGTGAGATAGGAAAGTGGTGAAATTGGGGCAAGCAGGGGGACAAACAAGAGGAGAAACAAGCAGGAATGTGCAGGACTGGCATAGGAAAGGACCATAGCTCTACATTTCATTGGCAGCAACAGCTGCTTTCAATGTGGGCAATTTAGAGTTTGGAGCCAAACACCCTACCATGAGGTGTTTGGGCATCATACAATACGGATGATTGGTAGGGTTTGATTGTGTGATGGGTACATGTCACTGGAGGAAATGCAGAGCTATGTGTGGGATTTTTTTTTTTTTTGGGACAGATGCCCTTTTTTAAGGTGAGAGTGGGATGTTAAGGAAGGATTATTGGTAAGTGTGGTGAGGGAGGTTTGGTAGGCGAGGTTGCATTTGCAGACAGACAAGGCAGACAACACAGCAGACAGGGTTGGTGTATGACACATGGGGGGAAAAGACACCTTGACGGGGAGGGTGGTTGGGAATCTGAGGCTCATGAGCCCACAAGATGGTAGTAGTGGCACTGATGTCCCCACCAGATGGCAGTCACCACTATTCCTTCACAGCCCTGAAGGTGGCTGTGCTGGAGGCTCAGCTGGAAGGGCTACCTGCCCCTCTAGCTGTGACAGCCTGCCCTCCATCTGGCACAGGCGGTCATCCAGCTCCATCTGGAGGACACTGCACACAATGCCATAGACCTCATTCCGGGTGACAACGTCCTCACGTCCCAATTGCAGGGGGGGCAAGCACCGTCCCCTGCAGCGGTTCCACCCAAGGGTGGTGCAGGACCAGCAGATGAGGGAGGTCTGGGTTGGGTCTCAGACGTGCTGGGACCCGGTGCCTCGGCCAGGTGGGATGGGAGAGGCGGATCCACTTGGATCTCCATTCCCATATGTGCTATGCTGTGGAAATTAACAATGAATATTGGTTAGTCATGCACAACACATTACAACATTAGTCAAAATAGCATGCATGGATATTCTCATTAACCCAAAATATTGCAATTATAACAGTGCTATAGCAAACAGAACCCATGCATATATGGAATGTCATTCAGGGTTGCAACAGCATGCCAGTTAGTGGTATGTCAGGCAGGCAATAAGATGATTATTCAACAGGGGATATTAGTATGCACACAGTTTAAACAATGATAAACTAAATGGAACAACGATCCCAACAGTAGAGGTTTGTTTAGGAACATTCCCATGTTGGTTTCAGTGTGATGGTTAGATCAATTGAGTGGTGGGGGAAGGGAACAGATTCATTATGGCAACTGCTATCAAGTATATTTGTCAGTACACTACTATTCACTACTCTACATTCTGACCACCCTTACACTCTACCTGGGCCATGGGGTTGCTACAGCACACCAACATCTGTAGATATCAACAGAGCATTTGATATTTTAGTTATACACATCAGACCTGTTTCTATACCAGTTTCTTTACCAGTGGGTCTGTCCAGATGAACTGTGTGTACATTACATTGCTGTTTCTACACATATTTCAGATTCACATATTAGTTGCAGGCCCTGGAGTGTGTGTGTTTCTTTCACATACATCTACTGGGACATTCTCTGTGTGCAGGTTTCTTGTTATCTGGGGAAACTATCTGCAACAGCGTGACACTTGAGGGGCTTGTCTGTGCCAGCCCGCAGGGTGTGGATTTCTAGCTTGCATCTATTTGTAGGATTGGGGTTGATCAACACAGCAGTTGTACACCTTTCATAGTTATACACATCATACTAGTATTTCTATTCAGATTGCTTTACCTGCATGCCTTGTATGGAAAATGCATGTGTTGCAGTACATTATTTTTTCTATTCAGATTGCAGTTTAAAAATGTAGAACCAGACTGAGATGTTAGTCGTGGTCCCTGGGTTCGAACCGTGCTGTGTGTGCAAAATTGAACTACAGGTATAGTCCTTATCAGACTGAGCTACTGTTGTGTTTTGCTTGTGGCATTTCTATCTAGTACATATTTTTGTGCACAATACTTTTATTATCACATGTTGCATTATTTGTTTCCCATTTTCAGTACAATTTACATGTACATAACAGATATTGCTGTCACTGTTTGTGAAACATGTCCACATTAGCTGGATTGTACATTTGACTGTTTTACAACTACATACTGCAATTTAGATTCCTGAGTACATAGTGCAGGTTTTAGGTCTTCACCTGTTAGCCTTATACAGTTCTCAGTACATTCACAACTACATACGGCTGACATTGAAAGGTTAACACAGGACAATGCTGGCAGACAACCAAGTAAAATGCATTCTGATGGGAATATGTACTGTTGCTTTTTTCCAGTTATTTGACATGCCCATTCTAAAGTATGCAGACAAGTAGTGCTAAATCAGTTCACCTCAGTTAATGCATTCTGCACATTTCTATTTATCTGGTACAAGTGAGGTGACACACACCTGTGTTTGGGATCACCTTTATTAGTTTTGACATACATATCTGTGTACGACTCAGAACTCCACAATTACTATTCCTGCATGATCTGCACAGGGGAATGCATTTCATTTTTAACTGTTACAGTAGCCCTGACATGGCACTTTCTTGGCAGGTTCACTCAGACACACTCATACAGATTCTAATATTCCTCTCCTGCATATTGTACCTTGTTTGCTACTGATATCTGTCTTACACAGCAGCTGAGAATAGGCCATTGTAACACTGGCAGCCTGACAGAGGCATTTATTCCTGACTTTTACAGCACAATTATATATACAAACAGTACTAGCATTACTATAATTTTGACTTCTTACTGCTAATAGTAGGGGGTATTTTATAGTCACCATATTGCCGATGCAGCTGGGCCAGATGCTGTGCATAAGTCTGCACATTCTGGGACCTCTTCCAGCAGCTGTATGGGGAGACATCGCACATTTAATCACACCTGCACAGTCACAAGTTGAATTTTTTCCATACTTAGTTAGAGATACATAAGACTGCATACTTACAAACAGGTGGGACATCCTGCGCTTGGGTTTCTTGAATCCACTGGTCCAAGAGTGCACCCCTCCTCTGCTTCAGGTCATTATGGTGATGATGTACCTGCTCACTAGTCCGTGGTATGCCAGTGGCACTAGTGAGATCATGTGCAAGCTGGCCCCAGGCCTCCATTTTGTACTGCTAGCCCTGGTACTGGCCCTGCAGCAGCCTGCCATCATGGTTTTTAACTTGGAGCCCAACCATGACCCTGGACTCCTAGGTGCCCCAACATTGTGCTCAGAAGTGCATACCTTCTTCAACGCCAGCTATTTTGGTCTTGCTGTTTGCAATCCCAAATGGTTATGGCTGTATTCTCACCTGTGTGGTTTAAATAGGGCAGTTTGTCCGCACTTTTTCATGATTGGCCGGTTTTAATATCCTGCACTATGCTTAGCTCTGCTCAAATCCACATAGCAATGCTTACACCAGCTAAGCAGAGCTGAATGCAGGTAAGCAATACTTACACTAGCAAAGCATTGCTTGAATCTATGTTTTTTCATTAGTTATTAATTTCTTTTTTACATTTATATTTTACATATTCCCACCCCTACTGTGGTATACGTGAGCCATATGATTGACCTCTATCATTCACATTCCTTAAAAGTTTATTAAATAATTTGCCAGAGAAGGGATTTGAACCGAGCATCTTCGACATGCTATACCATGGCAGTACCACTATGCTACAGCAGCTTGATGACATTTGCTATCACAGTAGCACTTGTCTATCATTTTCAGGATTTCAGCCAGGCTAAGCATTGTGATGTGCCATGCAAACAAGCTGTGCGGTGCTTAAACTTCGGATTTATTTCATGAAAAAAGATATTATTCCATTTTTTTACTCCTTTCCTCTTGCCCTACTGCTTCCATGCATGTAGGCCAAGAGTGCATACATTTGGGGGTGTGAACTTGAAGGCTGCTGCCTTCTATAGGTGTTTATGTTATTTTTTATTTTCAGTGTCTGCAGACACTGAAATGTTAACTATTTACATTTCAGTGTCTGCAGACACTTGTTTACCATATAATATTAGAGCCAGGCTCTAATATTATATAGTTTGACACTCATCCATGTCAGAAAGTGCTGTATGGCACTTTCAGATAGAAGGGGGCATGTTTCAGGTGCTGGGACTGCTGACACATGCCCCCTGCACTCATTCCTGGTTCATGTCCATTTAGTTTAGATAGCAGGGCACCTTCATGCATATGCAAGGTGCGCTGCTATCCTAAATGGACAAGAACCACTCCATGCAAGAATAGCTTTATTCTTGCATGGAGCTTCGTGAATCCAGGGGACACTCTTTCAAATTTCTTTTTTATATGGTATATTCCCCTCTGCTGGTAATTTATTTAGTACCAGTCTTCATATGACATTCTGACACTCTGTTATCTTGTACAGTACTTTGTTTCCTTATTTTAATGGCTTTAATCACTTCTGGTAAAATTTTCCACAGATTAATTTAATAACATTGTTTCATCTCATTATAATACCATATCCTTCTGTTTTACTCTATATAATCAATTTTCATTTTCCTTGCTAGTATTTTTTCTTGAATATTTTCAGTGTCTTCATTCACATATTTTTCTCTTTTTCTTATTCTGGTCATCTCCCAGATTTGTTGTACTTATTTTTAAACGTTTTCACTACTAAGTTCCCATCCTCCTCCTTTACCCACTTTAATGCTCTATACAAGTTTAAAGGTGCAGAATAAACAACTGGATTTAGTAACCCCAATCCTCCTTCATATACAACACACCTTATTCAATTGGGTTTTATCTTGGATCCCACATGAACGAAAACACCAAGGCTTAAAAATGCCCTTGTGGTTGTTAGCCTAGTCCACACTTATGAACCTATAAACATTTGACTTATATGCTGTTTTTCCCATTAATGCCAAATTCAACAGACAAACCTTTTTGTTAAATACTAGTCTATATATATATATATATATATACTCCACAGAGGACATATTTATTTCATTTCCTTATTAAAACCTTCCCATTGCATCAGAACTACCTCATTTCCCTAAATTGTATTCTTACAAAAGAAAATTAATTCATTGAAAAATACACACATCATCAGTTTTCACCACATCACCCCAACCTTTCATTTTACCATTATAAAAGGTCATTGTAATTTACTTTAAGCATATATTCAGACAAACCAACGCTTGCTTCATCCATATTTTGTTCTTACCAACTATGACTATATCATCTGCATATGTCAAAACTAGTGGTATCACAATGTCCTTTTGCATCACATATATAGCATCTTTCACTTTCTAAGCTACGTCACTCACTATCACATTCATCACACATGCAAATAATATTCCACTTGTGGGAAATCCTTGTCTTATGCCAGAATTAATGTATATTTCTTTACTCAGCCACTCGGTCACTGACACTCTCACTCTGTCTGATATGCTAACATACACACTTCAAATTCTACTACCTAGTCCATACTTATCCATAGCATCCCAAAAAGCATTATATCCTATGGATTCATATGACTTGTTATTATCACAGAACATAATTTTCACATACTGCCTTTTATTTAAAACATCATTCACAATTTCTCTAATAACCAGTGACAATTCTTGACATCCCTTCCAGTTTATACCATATATACTTCCTTTCATAATATTTCCCATCCTCCCTTACATTTCCTTCATTCCCATTAAAAAGGTATAATCTAAGTTATATACATGATGGGTCCCCAATTTTTTCTTTCATTCCTCTTTTGTCAGTGCATTAATTTCATGTACATTCTATAGACTATATCATCTGAACCAGAGAGTGAATCAACATTAACTTCCTTTCCAGTTCACTAAAAGTAATTTCTTTTTCAAATTCTTCCTTAACTCATTCTGGATTTTGTACTTCATTTCTCTCTTATTTTCCATGATACACTAAATGACTCATAACTTGCTTGTGCACTTTTATCTCTTTTTTACATTTTTCATTTCTCTCATTATACTAATATCCTCCTTTATTGTTTTATTCAGATATACAGATACCTCCTCCCTTTTCCCATTGTCAATAATATATCTGCTTATACAGTAATGCTTTATTTTTTTTAGTTTCTTTTATATATTTCTTTTTTTCATTATAGTAGTACTATCTTGTATTATTATATAAATCCTATAACACATTTCTATAATTTTCCCATCCTTAATTTTCTCTTCTTTTTTACATCATCCTGTCACTGAAAAAAACACATTTCGTGCTTATTTTTAAACTGAGTCCACTACTCAGACAAGTTTTTATAGAAATCTTTCATGATTATATGATCCTTCCATAACCCAATACTTTCCCCTGTCCAATTTCACCCTATACTTTCTCATTTATTCTTTGTATTCCCTTTCCCATTTTAGTATATTCCCTTTCTCCCATCACCTCCATCCATATTGCTAAATGGTTTGAAAAACCTTTCACAACTGTATTACCATCTGCAACCTCCAAGACCTTCTGATAACACAAAATAATGAACTTCAGATCCACGTATCCCCTTCTTTAAGTCCATTGACTTTTGTTCCTCACAACTAATGTACCACATTGTATCACTTCCTGTATGTACCACATCTTTTCCTTTCTTTTTATGTCTTCCCCTTAAATTACAGTTAAAGTCTATATCAATTATACTTTTTCTTGCCTGATATTAGATGAAGCAGATTGTCTCTTTCCTTGCTAGTTATATATGCATACAATGCTATAATCCTATAAATATGTTCTTTCCACCTTACATTCTCAACAATTAAGCTTCCCATCCTTACCAACATTATTTTTTGTATTTTTACTGTTTTTTTTACATATCCATTCCAAAACAGTACTCAGTTTTTAAGTTCCACATTAGATTTCCACCCCAAAATTTATCTTTCCTGCTTTCACTAAGTTTTAGCTACTGCATTTTCAGCTTCCACAGAACAAGACTCTTTATCAATTTGTTGCTGCTTTCCTCTTTTGCTTTCTGTCACTGCTGCATTCTTTGCCACCACCTCACATAGTTCATTCTCCACATTACCATCCACAGCACTTTCAAAAAAGTAATCTGCCATCTCACCCCATGAAACAGCAGAACTGCATCTGGATCATCCAAAAGCTCTCCTGATACCAGCTCTGTTATCTGCACCACTCCAATGGACTTGCTTACTTTATTCTACATTGAAACAACTAAATGTAACTCATTTGTATTATCCACTACTTAGAAATCTTTATCTGCATTCTGATACTCCATATCAAACAAATATTTTTCCAGATTCTCATTTCCACCTTTAAACTCTCCATAGCTTTTCTCTCGCCCTTCATGCTGTTACTTCTCTTAGCCTCTTTCATGTTGCTATATGAGAAATCTAGTGTCATCTAGCAGCTCCAAAGTGCAGAGAAAGTTCCATGATGCTCAGGCCAAATTTCTACCTGAAGCTAACATTGTCAAGAAAGAATAAATAAATATTGGCTCATCTTTTTTATCTCCAAATCACTCTTGTTTAATACTAGTACTATCATACCTGATGACTGTAGTGTTTTCCCTAGTGACCCATGCATGGCTTGAGCAAAGGTGCACCCCCATACTCAGACATGAATACATACACACACACACACATCCGGACCCTCTATCCCCCTAGTGTGACCATCAAGGCAGACACACACTCACACATAGGTATAAGCACACACATTCACCCTCATTTGGTTTTATTTATGCCCCTGCAGGCATGCACTCATATGTTCACAAACATACACACATTAATACCACCCCAGCCACCTCATCTTTGTTGAACATACCAGCATTATGACTGCTTCCATAGGAGTGAATGTCTGATTATTATCTTTTGATGGGGCTCAGTTTTACTCTAATCATAGAAAATTACATAGCTGATCAATTATGTGAATCATTCAGCAGCCGGTTGGTGTCTATCTCTCAATAGTTTTTGGACTCTACCATAGCATCTGTTTGAATATGTGTCGTGTAGGGATTGAAGGTTAGAGCCAATGATTGTTGTTTCCTGTTTAACAATCTTATTCAGTGCATTCTGATTAGCTTGAGAGCAAGCAATGATTTTGTTTGTCAATATTCTCTCAATCAGTGTTCAAAACACTGCACACAAGACTGATAAAGAAAAACAAAAAGAAGACATCTTTTTTGCTGGGGGGAGGCCCACATGCACCCATCAGATGTAGGGAGCTTTGCCCCCACACCCCTGCTAAACATACATGCTAGCTCTGAGATTGTACTACAGTGGGGAAATGGACAAATTTCCTACTTCCAGCTGTACAGCGATCTCACTCAGAAAAAGCTGGTACAGATTGATCAGCTGATTTGTCAATCACTTGTAATTGGTTTGCCCTAATTCAACGGAAAACATTTTTGATGTAGGGTAGGTGTGTGATAAAGAGAGGAGAAGAGTCTTCAGCTTAAAATCATTCAAAATGAGAAATTATTTAATATAATTGGCACAACAAAGTAATAGCCTCTCAGTATATTAACAGAGCCACTTTCATTGTCTTTGTGTTTTCTAAGCTTAATTAGCTGCTTTCCTTGTTTACGTCTTGATCATCAACATAAGAAGAACCTTAAAGTAAATCATAATGATTAATGCTTAGGTACTGTTAAACATTTGTATTAATTCTATCATACGTAATGATTAATACTTAGGTACTGTTAAACCTCTGTATTAAGTCTATCACATGTAATGATTAATGTTTAGGTACTGTTAAACCTCTGTACTAATTCTATCACATGTAATGATTAATGCTTAGGTACTGTTAAACTTCTGTATTATTTCTAGCACATGGATTAAAATATCTTAAGTTAAAGTTAGCTATATGGGAATTTGTTATTTTATAAACTTCTGTCAGTGTAATCAACATAGTTTAATCTTTATTTAAAAATCTTTATCAGCTTGAAGATTTGTGATAGTAATTCTGTGGTACTCTAGAAAATGTTTTGGACGTGTCAAGCTATTTGGATCTGATCTACATAATAGAAACTGGAATTTACTGGAAAAAAAATAAATCAGTATGATAGTCCCAGCACTACAATTTTGGAGTACAACAAATTAAACTGTAATAACAAGTATTTATGGTAATTCTGACGCCTTCATGTAAGGCAGAATATCAAGATATAAAACAGTCATATACATTTTGTTCAGTTTATGGATGGACCGTTATTTTAAAAGCATGTCTGCCTAGTCTTTTAAGAAAATGGTGGCCTTCAACCTCTTCCCTCCCTTAATATTTTTTTGTCAACAAAGAACAGCATAAAATAGTAATATAATGTAAATGGCATGTAGAGATAAAGTAGCTGAACATTCAAATGAAAATAGGTACTGTGAAGAAAACTGAAAACACTGTTATGTGCATATTAGCATGTCTGGCAGGAGATTTGTGTATATTTTCAGATTAACTTACTTTGTCTGCCAGCATGTCTAATTGTAAAATATAAATATGTTTTAAATGTTGAGTATTTCCCTGTGTACTCAGAATGTTTAAAGACTCTGTCAGTGTTTTGATACATTTCTTGTTGTGCATGTTTGAGAGAGACATTCTAAAGTACTGTGGAGAATAAGCTGAACAGTGAGTGATATCATTAAAATCGTCCTGTTTGCTAAGTCATTATTTAAACAGCTGATTGACGGAAAAAGAACTTTTTCAAACAGCTGACTTTCATTTTTAAAATAAGACAGTTAAGACTGCAGTTAGTCAAGTACTGAGCAGTTTTGTCAAGTGCTGCAGTCAGTGGACAACCATGAAAGAGAAGTCATCAAAAACTGTAAGACTGCCGTTTGCCTTGCTGTTATATGTTAGATTAGATTAGGGACAGTATTCTTTATTTAGATTAGAAATGCTTAGTCATTAAGATAGAGTCTTTCTAGAATAATGGACACCTATCCTATTGTTTGATTTCAAATTTCTGGTTATTGAATTTTGATGTTTATTGAGAGTTATTGATTTACAATCTTGTAATCATTTTACTTATTATTAAATGTTTTTCATTACTTTACATTTTGGTTGAAAATCAATGTTTTTCTTTAAAGATTAGAGAGTGCTTCTACCTGTTTGATACTCACCAGGGTCTCCTTGATGGCCTGGTAGCTCATGGTCATAGCTATCATTTATTTTGACATTTAATTTTTATAATTGGATGCTGATTGGTGGCAGTATTACTGTATTATTTTGGGAAAGGGACATGGCTGGAAATCTCTGTCAGGCTTTCCCAAAAGTGTTTGGATGTGTGAGATTTAAATTTACTTTGAGTGTGATTGTATCAGAGGTCTTAAACTGGGAAACTTTGCTCTGAAGTATGTAATAAGAAAATATATTTGGGGTGGACAGAGGTATATACTCCAGTCCCAGTAAAATACAGAGTGTTCCTGATGTACTCATAGGGGAAAATTCAGAAATATGATTTCTGTTTAAGTAGCAGTCTCATATTGGATACAGTAGTGAGTATTGAAGCTCTTTAGTTACTGACCCAGGATAGTAAGGGATGTCATTTAATTGTTGGCAGTCCAGTGAGATATAGCCAGATGTCACATTATTGGTGCCAGTGATGTGGGATTTTTAATTGGATCTCAGTAGCCTGTGGGTAGCTGTCATTAGGGTCTGCACTATTGACAACCACAAGGTAAACATTAAGAATTTAAATCCACTGCAGTTTTATTATTTTTTTTTTTTTAGTTAGATAGGCAGGGATAGCAGGCAAGGATGTCAGCAGAAGATTTTAGCAAGCTGACAAAGATCCAGTTGGCTAAAGAGTGTGAAGTCAGATGACTGGTGCATGCCAACCTGACCAACGAATTTTATTTCAAAGGAAAGAAATTGCAATGTCAGCCTTGGTTGCAGCCACAGCTCAGACCAGCTGTCTGGAGGATATCCAGGTTGGTGTTGGTGATGTGCAGCCTGCAGAGATGGGACAATGCATATTTTCTTCAGAGGACCTGAGAATCCTTCTGGAATTAAGGAAATTGGAACTGGATGCCAAATGTCTTGACCTGGAATCAGCAGAGAGACTGCGCCTGGAACCCCAATGACAGGAAGCTGAGGAAAGGAAAAAGCAGCACCAATATGAACTGGAAGCCAAATGACTGGAGACTGAAAAGAGACTGCACCTGAAAGCCCCGCAACATGAACTGGAGGTCAAACATTTAGAAGCTGAAGAAAATGAGAGACAGTGGCAGCATGAAGTGGAGCTTCTTACCTTTTGAGAGGGTCATGGAGGTAATGGGGAAGGGAATAACTGGACCCCATAAGCTGAAAAGGTCAGTAAACCTTTTCCTCAGTACAGGGATGGGGATGACTTTGATAGTTTTATTCATATCTTTGAGAGGGTATGCCGATGATATGATGTTGACCATGAGCTCTGAGTTTGGCTCTTGACTCCCTTACTCCATAGGAAAGCTTTCCAGGCTGTAGCAACATTAAATGATGTAGATTGTTTGAATTATGAAAGCGTGAAATGCTGCTTGCATGACTGTTTTAAACTTACACATGAAGCTTATAGAAACAACTTTCATGAACACAGGCTCAAGGCAGATGAAAGTGTACAAGATTATATTCCTGACTTAAGTTCTTACTTTCACAGATGGGTGAATGGGTGTCAGGTCACCACTTCTGAGCATCTGATGGACATTTTGATGAGGGAACAACCCCTCAGTACTTTGCCTGATGACATGAGAGTCTGGCTTGCAGACAATGGGTGCAACCCTGCAGAGGAAATGGGGAAAAATGGAATCCCTACATGGCAGTCAGAGCAGCACTGCATAGGAAAGGGATACCCAGTGCTGTACATGGACATAAGGGAGCCCATTGTGGGGGGGGGCAGTATAAATTACTCCAACACAGTACACCAGCAATGGGGGAACTACTGATCCAAATGCATGGTTAGGGCTTAAATATTTCCAGTGTAACCAGTTGAGTCACATAGCAGACAAATGTCCATTTAGCCAAGGTAGGAAACAATAGGTGAGGGAGCCAGTAAATGGTGATGACAAACTGCCAGTGGTACGTTGTTTAGAAAAAAAACTGGGGTGCCAAATTATCACCAAACGTTATATCCAATCTTAGTAGATGGTAAACAGGTAACTGCCAAGAGGGGTCAGCTTCTGATATAACCATTGTGAGACCTGCAGTGGTTAGAGAAAACAATACTTGCTTGGCAGTCCACTCCAGTCAGAGTGTTGGGAGGGACCCTGTTCCAATTACCTTTGGCTAGGGTTTATTTTGACTGGGAGAGTGTGGAAGAGTTAGCAAGCAAGTAAGCATGTTTGAGGATATTCCTGCAGATTTCCTGATAGGAAATTACTTTGATGATGCAAAAACTTGTGCACATGCAGTGACATGCAGTCAGGCTTGGAGAAAGGCATGTAAGTTCTGTACTCTGGGAGAAACCCAACAAGATCTCATACCTGAAGCTAGGACTGGTGTGGTGGCTGTTTCAGAGAAGGTGCTATCTGGCAGCAGTAAGTCTGAATGTGATCCACAGCTGCTGGTGGGTACTGAGGTTAGTTTGGACACAGTGACTGTGAGGATGAAGGGGAGTAATGATATTCAGAGTGGCAGTGAGGTATAGCTGTTGGAAGTTAATAGGCTTTATATGAAAGGGGAGCTTGGGAGGGTCACAGATGTACAGTTCAGATGGGCTTAACTTACAGACCATACATTACAAAGCTTGGGAGAGATGGCTAAGGAAGTACCTGAAGTTCAAGGAAGAGGGGAGCCTGTATATAAGAACAAAGGCTTGCTATATAAAGAGTGGACTCCTAAAGGAGAGCTGGAATGTGAGGTGATGCGGCAGTTGGTAGAGCGTAGAGCCTACCATCTGCCAATTCTAGTTATACTCTCTGATATTCCTTGGGAAGGGGATATTAAGGCAGGGAAGGAAGATTTGTTGCATAGAAAGTGGACTGCTAAGGGAGGGCTGGAAGGTGAGGTAGTGCAGCAGTTGGTTGAGCCTAGAGCCTACTGTCTGCCACTTCTAGCTATAGTTCCTAATATTCCCTTTGCAGGTGATCTGAATGTAGAAAAGATGGCAAGTGTTTTGCTAGACATTTTCAGCAGAGTTTGTTTTCCACAGGAAATACTGACCAATCAAGGTGCCAATGTCATGTCAGACCTGTTGACTGGTCTGTGGAAGTGTGGGGTGAAACATTTAAAGAACACTCCCTACTATTCCCATCCTAATAGTCATATGAAGAGGTTAAACTCTGCATTGAAGACTATGTTATAGGCATTTGCAGACCAAGAAGATGGGAAGGTCATGGAAAGTTTAAGTAGGACAGAATTAACCATTAAACCCAGTTAATGTTAAGTGGGTATGGCAGAGGTCACTTACTTAGGACATACAGCAGGAAGTGGTAAAATTAGGCCAGAACCTGTCAAGGTGGAAGCTATTCAAGCGTGGCCAATCCCTGTTACTAAGAAACAAGTGAGAGCATTTATAGGAACAACAGGGTAATATAGGAAATTTGTACTCGATTACAATTCCATAGCTGCACCCTTTATTGACCTAACTAGGAAAGATAAACCAGAGGAAGTAATATGGACCACAGATTGTGAAAAGACACTCCAAAACCTAAAAGACATTTTGGGAGGACCCCCTGTGTTAGTGAGCCCAGATTACAATAAAGAATTTATTCTACAGGTAGATGCTTCAGATTGTGGGGTGGGGGCTGTGCTCAGCCAAGTGTTGTCAAGAGAAAAACAGTGCAGTGGGGATAATAACACTAATGCAAGTGGATTGCCCAGGAGAGGAGTGGGATGATATTCCCAGACAGACTCATTTATCTCAAGTATCAATTTTCAAGGGTCTCTTGAAAATCGTGCTTGAGTCATAAGGGTGGGGAAAAATGTGAAGAAAACTGAAAATGCTGTCGTCTGTGTTAGCATGTCTGGCAGGAAATTTGTGTATATTTTTAGGTTAACTTGCATTGTATGCCAGCATGTCTAATTGTAAAATGTAAATATGTTTTAAATGTTGAGTATTTCCCTGTGTACTCAGAATGTGTAAAGAATCTGTCAGTGTTTTGATGCATTTTTAGTTGCGGATGTTTGAGAAGGACATTCTAAAGTACTGTGGAGAATCAGCTGAACAGTGAGTGATGTCATTAGAATGCTCCTGGTTGCTAAGTGATTATTTAAACAGCTGATTGACAGGAAAATAACTTTTTTCAAGCTGACTGTTATTTTTAAAAGAAGACAGTTGAGTCTGCAGTTAGTCAAGTACTGAGCAGTTTTGTCAAGTGCTGTGCAGTCAGTGGACAACCATGAAAGAGAAGTTACCAAAAATTGTAAGACTGCCTTTTGCCTTGCTGTTGTATCTTAGATTAGATCAGGGACAGTATTCTTTAGTTAGACTAGGAATGCTTAGTTATTAAGATAGAGTTTTTCTAGAATAATGGACTCCTATCCTAGAGTTTGATTTCAAATTTCTGGTTATTGAATTCTGATGTTTATTGAGAGTTATTGATTTACAATCTTGTAATCATTTTACTTATTATTAAATGTTTTCATTACTTTACATTGTGGCTTGAAATCAGTGTTTTCCTTTAGAGATTAGAGACTGCTTCTACCTGTTCGATACTCCCCAGGTCACCTTGAAGATCTGGTCACTTATGGTCATAGCTATCATTTATTTTGATATGTAATTTTCATAATTGAACACCCCTTTTGAAGGGCAAGAAGACATAATGATTGGTGGCAGCATTACTGTATTATTCTGGGGTAGGGATACAGTTGTGAATCTATGTCAGGGTTTCCCAGAAGTGTTTGAATGTGTGAGATTTAAATTTACTTTGAGTGCGAGTATATCAGAGGTCATAAACTGGGAAACTTTGCTCTGATGTGTGTAATACAAAAATACATTTGGGGTGGACAGTGGTATATAGTCCAGTCCCAGGAAAATAGAGCATGTTCCTGTTGTGCTTTTATAGGAAAATTGCAAATTATTACTTCTGTTTAAGTGACAGTCTCATATTGGAGTCAGTAGTGAGGATCAAAGCTCCTTAGTTACTGACCCAGGATAGTAAGGGACATCATTTAATTGTTGTCAGTCCAGTGGGATATATTTGGATGTCACAGGTAGTACAGACATTTCTTACTGCTATTAGTAAATGACAAACATGTAAACAATTCACAACTAGTCACTAGTTAAGAAACAAAATAACAAACTAATTGCCAGAACTATATTTATACTAAAGAGCGAAAGAGCTAATAAAAAAAGGAGTTCTATTGGCACAGTTATTGTAATTCTACTCATGTGCAAAAGTAACAATTCAAACAACTATCTCCTCAACTGGGGAAGTTTGCTGCCTATGTAACAGCCAGGTGGGTTATGATAACATTTGATTTAGAACATCATGCATAAGATCAGCTGCTTCCGAACAGATGGAAAGTAATCCACTGATGAACACTTGAGCTGTTTTGTTGTAAATGAAAAGTCATTTAAAATGCTTTTGTTTAGCAGTATTTTTTTCTGAAGTTTACTAAGCTTATCCATAGATAGATGGCTTGGTGTCTTCCATTCAGATGCAATGCATAGTCTGGAAATGAATGAGAATTGAACTACTCACAGTTTCTGGTAGCTAGATAAACCAGACAGGGATGAAAAGTTTCAGAGAATATATAGCTTTCGTCATAGAGAGGTTAACTTTAGACATTCCCAAAATGCATGGGATTCATTGGCCAGGGTCATCTAGCAAGGTGAGAAAGAAAGGGGAGAAAGGCCTTGTTTTAACATTTAAGATGATATCCGATAGCCATTATAAAAAAAAAAAAAAAAAAAAGCTTCATCTGGTGAGCTTATACTTCCCTCCCTTAACATTTAATTCAGGCTCTACAATAAAACCAACTGCACCATGTCAAATAATTGGGTCTATATTGCATCACTGAATGCTTAAAAAAGCAAACAGTGACTAATCAAATCTATGTAAGTGAAAGCTTACAATGTCGAACTGTCAGAACAGCGTTTTTTTTTCCAAGGGAAAAAAATCAATGTTCCACCAAAAAAAAAAAAAAAAAAACACTTTAAAACATTACATTAAGTGGGGGGCTTTGTCTCCCAACACCCCCTACTTAAATATACCAACTCCGAGACCGGACTACAGTGCTGAGAATGGCCAAAGTAATGAAGCAGCCAAGCAAATTCTTTCCCAGGGAAAGCTGCTTCGATATTTTGCCTTTTCAGTCTTTTATGTTCGACCAAGACGCATTTGAAAGAGTGCGTCTTCAGTCATATAATAGGAACCCCATAGATTTATATAGGAACAACACTCATTTTTTCCACCTAACCTGAAAATCACCACCAACTTATATATGTAACATTCCAAAAGCCTTGATTTCTAGTTGCTCAAGTAAACTATATAAATGATGTGTTTTTAATATAAGTTGCACTAGTGAGTTTAGAAAATGTACATATCTTAAAAGATTAATATATTAAATCAGCTTTAGGTAATAAAAGTGGACTTCATTTTGTAAATACCTCCATGCCCATCTGTTAACAAATCACAGAAAAAAGAGGAAAATGCTATCTTAAATTCAAAGTTTAAAACACTTATTTCATTCAAATCAGTGATAACTTTTTGTATGGCCTGCTTGTAAGACTTACAGTGAGCTTCTATTGTAGCTTGTCTTTTGTAATCATGAGCTGTTCTATATCAAATACCCACATACTCAAGATTTCCCCTCTCACCTGCTAAACCATTTTTACATAGCTGTTGTTTTGTATCTTACTGAGGTGAGGTTATTACGCTCCTCCTTTGTGAAATGCATGTATTACTTTCCCTGTCAGCTCATATTCATATAGCAGTATGAATATAGATGCATACCATACTGCTTTAGTGCCCATATTTTAATAATGATAATTTTATGATCTAGTGATGCTCCTGAATGTGCACCAATGTCACTTTTTAGAACTTTCCTTTCCAGGGAATACAAATGGGAATTACTCCTACTCTCTGCAAGCATCAGATGATAAATGTACTAACCATAACCTTAACCCTAATCCTAAAATTCCATCCTCAGCATTAAAATTCCATCCATGAACATAATGCTAAAATCTCTCAACTCTAAAATTCCATCAGAAGCTTAAAACCTTCATCCATAGCCCTAATTCTAAAATCTCTCACTAATCCTAAAACTCAGTCCCTCATCCCAATACTAAAAACCTTACCCTGACCCTGAAATATTGTTTCTAACCATAATCCTAAAATGTGTCCCTACCCTAAAACTCCATCTCTAACCCTAATCATAAACTCATCATAAAATCATAAAACCCTTTCTAACACTAAAACTCTTACCATAACTCTAAAACTCTGACCCTAACCCCAAAGCCTTATGACTATGCAGGCATAACTCACTTCTGTATTTTACTTCCAGAATTGTAATCACAGGTTATGCCTGATCTCTTTAAGCAACTGATGACATCTCAATGTAGAAATCTTACCACCTCCATCCCTAACACTCCATCTCTACCCCTAACCATAAAACGCCACCCTCAGTCCTAATTCTGAAACACGGTCTTTAAACCTAAAATCCTGTCCTTAATCTTAATCTTAAAACCCCATCTCTAGCCCTAAAACCTAATCTGTATTATTAAAATCCTATTACTATTTATAACTCTTTAACCTATACCTTATTCTAAAAGTCTGTCCTTAGCCCTAAAACTCATCCCTTACCCTAACTCTAAGCCTAAGTTTCTAATGCTAACCCTTCAGCTCCATCCCTAACCTTAATATCTGTCCCTAACCTTAAAACTCCATCGATAATCAGAAAACTAAAACCTGTCCCTAAAGTTCTGACCCTAAGCCTAAAACACTGCAACTAACCCTAAAAATCTAACCCAAACCAACATTTTTATATCACTCAGAAAGAGTAGATGATGCCTGGAACAGACTATAAAAGTACATTAAAACAAACACTACTTTAGATATTTTTATAACAACTTGGGCAATTACTATGGGGATGACTGTTTTGGTTTATTGGAATGGTAAAACGTCATGATTGCCCAGGCCTGATATATTTGTATGCATGTATATATCACCTGCCTACAATGTGTGCACCTCCCATTTAACTTGAAAGTGGCACACTGTGGTGTTTGTTGGTGAAACCAGTGGTTACACTGATTCCATATAGCCTCTACATGTATGCCATAAGTAACCACGGCCATACATGATTTACAACAGAACCATTTAATACTTCCCAAGTTGAATAATGTACAATGAAAATATTGACAGCCTCAAGCATAACCTGAAGTTTAATTTAATACCATGTCACATGGTTTGGCAATACTTATTTAACTACGAAGCTTATCTTCATAATGATTAGCAACTTGCACTATATCTCGTGCATTGCATCACAGACTGGCAGCTGTGGCATATTTTTCTACCTTCCACCAAAATACTTCATACTGTGCTTCCCAACAACATATTCCAGTCAGAAAATACAAATGTAAATATTAAAATATGCCTATTTGTTTGCAAGAAATTGTTAAAGTATACGGTGCAGGGAATCTTAGGCAAAGAATGTCAGTGTTTTTTCATTTCTCACAATCTGCTTGTCTTTAAGTGAAAAGTAACTCATTTAAAGAAGTCATCTCATGGCAACATAAGGAGTTATGAGTGTTAAATGGGGATATATAGCAAAAAGGCACTGTAGCAGTGAAAGAGTTAAAAGGGAAAAGATTATGGTGAATAGGCAACATTATCACTTTTATGTGTTAAGAATTTTGGCCACCTAACAGATATTTTGTTCCCCTGTCTCTTACCTCTAGTTTGCTGAACAGCAGGGCCAGTTCTTTTCCCTCCTCATTCAGCTGCTAGCTTCTCTTCATGGAGTCATCTTGCTCATTCTTGAATGTTTTTTTTAACACTGGTAATAGCAGTAAAGTGTCTTGACTTACTTCTGCTCTGAACATGCTACCTTTTTCATCCAGTCCACAGCTCTTCCCAGAATGCACTGATTTGTTAATGCTAAAGACATCTTGATTATAGAGTTTGTTAGTCAAACTATGAAAATATAAACAAAATTCCTATGTAAAGCTGTAATACCATTTCATATGCTGATTGCCCAAACCCACTCAGTTTATTTTGAAGTTTTTGTGGGCTTCTAAGATTCACTCCTCTGTCAGTTGTCTGACACTTGAGCCAACCTTTCATGATTCTTCATTTCTGATGGGGAGTTGATAACTGAGACCACTTCAGAAATCAATTATTTCAGTAGTCATCACTTCTCTGGACTCCATGCTATCAGTGCAAAGCCAGTGCATAACCAATGAGTCCCAAGTGTAGCATATAGAAGAATTTATCAACACTTTTAAAATTGAAGGAGTTGATCAGATTAGGCTGAAACCTGCTACTGCGCTTCCATGTTAAATCTGACAGTGGCACTAGAAATTGTAATATAAATACTTTTAGCTGGCAACGGGTTCACCTGTAGCCATAGGCCCTATGTGGAGTCTAAGATCTCTCCTATTATAATTCACCATTATAGTAAATCAGCTTGCATCTATGACTTGGCTATAACAAGTCTATAGCACATGCATTGTACAACAGATGAACAAAATCATGAGTAGAAGATAAGAATTTGGCTGGGATCTGAGAAATGAGAGCAGTGCTTTATATGTCTGAATTATACTGTATGCAGTCATGCTTTCTGCTCTGATGGTTTTCTGAAGGCTGTAATTCACTTGAGATGTAAACTTTAGAGTTGTGGAAATAGATTACTATATAATGCTAGTGGCATAATTAATGAAAGAACAAAATATAGAAATTTAGTAAAATATAAATCATTTGTAGAAATTAGATTTGTTGAATACACTTTTAGATTGTAACGTGACCTCTGCATTTTATAGAACTAGATTGCACTTTGTAAGTATACAAGTACTTTGCTGTTTTTAAGTCATATTTGAAGGACTTATACTTAGACATACTTCTGGAGGGATTTAAGTTTGCATTCAAAGAGTTCATTGTTCTAAGATGGTAATTCACTGATATAGTTATGTGAATCCGTGTAATATTTATTTGTCATTTGTTAACTGGGTTAATCCAGATGAGCCAGTGGCCCATTTTCAGTGGAGACCCGAGCAGAAAAGCTCCAAAAGTTATAATACAAAAGACAGTTTGTACAAACATTTCTAAAGTATTGATATACATTACAAGAAAAATCTAATTTTGTACAGGCAAGAAAAAAATAAAATTGCAAGTTAGACATGTACTGTAGTAATTACAAATAGCATGACAAATAAGTATACACAATTGTACATGTACTGTAGTAATTACAAATAGCATGACAAATAAGTATACACAATTGTTGATTACAGATTAGTAAGGATCTATATCACGTTATCACGCAGCGAAAAAATCAAACGTCATATGGTCAGCACCATATGTTAGAATTTTTTGATGTGCGAGCGTGTCAGTGGAGATCTCCATTACAGCGCAGAATGGGAAGATTTCCCTTTTCTGCACTGTAGTGTGATCTTGGAGTTGCTATGTTTAAGTAACGGAGGGTGGGGGATGCAGGGGGGGGGCTTGCCCCCTGCTTAAGACGTTTGGAAGTTAATTTTTTTTTTTTTATTTTATTTTCAAACATTTATGAGTTTGATATTTGAACTTATAAATGTTCGATAGCGTAATATAGACCCGATTAGTAATAGCTGGGTATTTTGAAAATCATATGTAAGTAGGTGAGAGAACAAGCTTTACAAGGGAACAGGACAAGAGTAGATTGGCCTCAGAGTGCAAAAAGGAGAGTAGAGAGTTTTAAATTACGGTAAGCTGATGAAAGATAGCCTCGGTAGCAATGTGATGGATAGCAGAGGAGGTGTTGGGGGAGCAGAGGGGATTATGTAGGATCATGGCAATGGTAGTTATTGGTATTTAGGAAGAACTTTTTGAGTTCGGATTTAACGAGATTTGTACTAGTAATTGTTTGGATGTTAGGGGGAAGCTTGCTCCAAGCCTGGGATATACTATATTTATAAAGAAGTTTGCAATGTTTTTATTAGTTTTGTAGGTGTCTACATACCTCTCCACTGCACAGATTTTTGCAGAATGTCCAGGTTTTTACCCCATATTTTTGTTCAGTTTTTAATAAAATTGGGGTTTTCTAGCAAATTACTGGCAAATCGTTAAAGATCAAACTTGGAAAATAATGACAGACATTTGAGTTTCAAACTTCATACCATACAGTAATTTTATGTTAATGCAAAACCTGTTATTTTATCAACTTTTTAAGTTTATAAGAGCACTATTTAAAAATTTTCCCTATTTTGGGGCCTTTGTCCCACTTTATGGCTTTGTCCAGATTTCTTGCTCTAAGAGGTTGAGAGGTATGGGTATCTAGTAGGTGCTGGTCGTAGCTTCAGAGAGTACTGGAGGGGATATTGAAGGATATAAGTGAGGAGAGAGAGGGACAGGCCAATGGTTTGCAGAGAAGACAGTGTGTGAGTTGCATCTGGGAAAGAAGTAGGAGTTATGGGAAATCTATCCATTGGAGTTGCTTTAAAGCAAGGCAGTGATGTGATATGTAGGGTAGGTCACTGGCAAATCTTGCAACACTGTAAGAGGTATGCTGGAGTTTAGTTAAGAGGATGAATTGCAGATGTGTAAAGATAGGAGAGGAGTAAAGTAGACAAGGAAGTAGGAAAGCCTGAGCTAGACTTTGTTTAGAATCAGGAGCTAGGTATTTTTTAGCCTGTAAAGTAAGCTGAGTTTCTGATTTGTCTTTTTGATACAGTGTTGTATATAGCTATCCAATTTCAGTTGGTCATCAATGATAATGCCAAGGAGCTTTGTATGTGGGTCTGCTTGAATAGTGATATTATCTAGAGAAGAACTGGTGAAGGTTGTTTTGTGCTGAGAAAGTGATTTTGGAAGAAAGAGTAGAAGTTTTGTTTTATTGGGGTTAAGTATTGGTTATCAGTTAACCAATTTTCTACAGACTGTAGCTATTTTGAATGATACAGAGGAGGTTAGAAATGTTGTCAGAACAGGTGATGAGAGTGGAATCATCTGCATATTGTGCCAGGGTGGATGTTGTATAGGAAGTATGTAACTGGTTGGTAAAAATATTAAAGAGTAGGGGGGCAAGAAGAGAGTCTTGATGGACCCCTGCATGAATGAGTAAATAAGGGCAGCAAGAGGACTGCCATCTTGCTGACTGTTATGTATTAGTGAGGTAGCTATTGAAGCATTCAATAGTAGAGGACGATAGGTTGAAATCAGATAGTTTATGAAGAAATTTAGAATGAGAGACAATGTCAAACGCTTTTGAGAGGTCTAGAAAGAGACAAGAAACAAGTAGATTTTTGTCTCTGGCTTCTGCAATGGTCTCAGTAAAGGACAGAAGGGCAGTGGCTGTACTATGGTAGAGTTTGAAGCCATGTTGAGTAGGGGTTGGAAGGTTTTTGTCTATTAGGTGGTTTAGTTGTTGTTTATGTATGCATTTTTCAAGGAGTTTAGATAGTGGAGAGAATTGCAATGGGTCTGTAGTTGGATGGTTCATAGCTATTACTTCCTTTATGTAAGAGAATGGTGTAAAAGATTTCCATACGTGGGGGACAGTGGATTCTTGTATGAATCTGTTAATCAGGATGGAAACAGAGTAGGCTATTTAGTGAGCAGTTAATTTAGGAAATAGGGGAGGGAGGTTGTCAGAGGAGGGAGTGTATGGTTTTAATTTCAGCAGGAGATATTATACATAGGGAGCTGGGATAGGGTTAAGAGTAAAAGAGGTGTTACTGGTGGAACTGAGGGTGGAATGTGTTAGATGATGGTTTTGACCACTTTGGATTAGTTTATGGATAGATTCTACAAAATAAGATTTAAGAAGAGTGGCGGTTTCAAGGGAGTTTTGTCAGGGTAGGGCGTGGAGGTGTTAGGGTTACCTGCCTTCAGGATTTTATTAAGTGAGTTCCAGAATTTTTTGGGAGTTAGAGCTGTAGGTATGTTGGACATTGGAGTAGAAGTTTTTCTTATCCATGTTAATATTTTTTTTGCAAGGTTACAAAGTTCCTTGTATTTTTGATGTAGGGGAGTGGATTTTGTTTTAATCTACTGTCTCTAGGTACTATCTCTTTTTTTCATAAGAGTGAGGATGTCTTTTGAGAGCCAAGGGATGTGGGTAGTTTAAATTCTAACTTTTCTAACTTTTCTAAGAAGTGCCAGAGAGTCAAAGATGGCAAGGAACATACAACTGAAATATAAGACTGCACCATTTAGGGGGGTGTATTTCAGAATGGACCAGTTTATGGAGTTAAGCATGTTGTTGAAGTTATCATTATTAAAAGAGGCTACGTTGTGATGTTCGCTATAGAGATGGAACTTGGGTACCTTAATAGTGTGTCAATGTAGTTGGATAGGGAGGTGGTCACTATGGGAGTCTGGTAATGTAGTGGGGTTCTGACAGAGGTTAGGGGCAGTTGTTAAGATACAATCCAGGGTGGACCTATTGTTATTAATTTTGTTGAAGCAAGTAGTTGGTAAAAGCCATGAAGTTTAATGTTGAGGGAAGGGCTGGGTGTGGATAGATTTTGCCATTCAATGTTGACATCTCCTAATGAGATGGTTTCATAAGGAATATGGATTGACATCCATGAGCGGATAGATTCAAAGAAGGGAATTTTGTTTCCTGGTGAAATATAGATAGCAACGATGGCAAATTTAATTTGGGGGTTTAGGTGGCAATTCATGATAAGTAGTTCTACTGGGTGGACATTTGGAAAGGCTATTGCTAGGTGGGATAGATTAAGGTGTTTGGAGTACATGATAGCAACTCTGCCACCTTTTTGGGTGTCTCTGTCTGTAGTAGATGTTGTAGTAGGGGGTCAGGATCTCAAAGTTGGTGATATGGGGCTTTAACCATGTTTCAGATAGAGTTAGGATGTGAGGCGAGTAGAGGGTAATCCAAGAATGTAGTTCTGAGGTTTTGTTAGATAGGCTTTGTATATTGATTGCACAAACACACACACACACACACACACACACACACACACACACACACACACACACACACACACACACACACACACACACACACACACACACACACACACACACACACACACACACACACACACACACATATATATATATATATGTATGGGGGTTTGTTACTAGGTCGGGCAAAGAAAACACTTGTGGTTGATGACAGGGGGGTTGGCGATAAACTTGTTAGGGAAGCAGGACCTGGACTGGGGTGGATATCCCCATGAAGTAGAAGTGTGTTTGAGAGCAGGGGTGGTTTTGAGAGGCAGTGTTAGTGGCATAAAGATTTGAATTTTGGTTTAGGGGATACTGGTATATTTGTGAAGACTTTGTGCTTGAAAAGTTGGGTAAAGGATGTATTGAAGACAGAGAGACAGAGAGATACTGAAGGAGCAAAAGGGTGCCTTTTGTTGTATAGAAAGCGTAGTGGCCGTCAGAGGTTGGATGTGATAGAGATGGGTTTGAGTGGAAGTTAGGAATGTGAGGTAGAGAAGTAAAGTGAGTAAGGTGTGGAATAAAGCCATGGTTTGAGATATAGTTTTGAGATGTAGCATTAGATAGATATGAGACTGAGTATGTGAATAATTAGATTAACTCTCTAGTTATTTGTTGGGAAAGGAGCATTTGGAGATAGTTAATTAGGCTATTTGGTTGGCTTCAAGAGGTGATTGTAGTGGAGAAGGGGTGTGGGAGGGATCTTGTGAGACTGGGATTCTGGGGATTAGATGATTAGTGATAGAGGGTAGGGCTGTAGCTAGGAGCAGAGAGTATAAGGTAAATGAAAGTGGGGATGGGTGGGAATGGAGTAGGGTAGGGGAGCGGAGTGAGCCCAAGCATAGCGAGAGGTGAAAAGAGCAGGCATACCCTTTTCAATTATTGGAAAAAATTTAAAGAAAAACAATCAGTACATATTTCACACAGGAGGATGCTTTGTCTACATTTGTTTACAGTACAAATATAGGGGAATAATATATAAACATTTAAAAATATATAAAAAAAATTATGAAAATAAATGTAGCAGACAGCAAGGACTGTTGCTAAGGTGTTAGCTATTCCATGATTTGTTGGCTAGCTATCTAGTCCAGGACATAATGTAAATGTAGAATAGTAAGTTGAATGTGGACCTCTGTTCCTGAAAATTAATGCAATTAAATCAAATATTTAGCCATTTAAGATCTGTATAGCCCAACCACATTTCTCATCATAGTAATTACTTTACTTGTAATCACAAAAGGATATGATTTTATTTGATTTTATTCAAGCAAAATACTTGCAGATAAAGGTAGCTTGCATACCTTTTAATAGAGATAGTATTTTTATGTTTTGAAAAATATTTCAGTAAATGAGTTGACATACTAGTTCAGAACACCACCTGACTTCTTTTCTTTTTGTGGAAAGGTCATTGATAAATATAAAATTTGCCTTCGAAGACTCTTCAGCACCAAGAGGAAAGGAAAGGAAACTAGTATCATCACCAGCACAGCCACAGCCACCACCAGTGCCACAAATGCTGCTACCGGAGCTACACTACCATTATGTGCTGTGAGTATTATGAAATGTCTAAAACATGTAAGCCCCTGAGAAATGATCATATTATCATGTGATAAAAAATCCTTAGTTCTGTTATCATAGGTCGACATAGGTAATAATTAATGAAGTGTCTCAGCAGATAACTATAGAAAGAGTTTCCATTTAATGCAGTTACATGTAGTAATTTGGCACAAACATAAAGCACATTGTCAAGGATGAGTGACTATGAGACAGTAGATACTAACCTTAACTCCACGAAGCTTTGCTTCAGACAGACTGAGAATGCAGGGTGACTTCACCCCCTCTAACTCTACTGAAGACATACACATACTTACCTAATATTTAAACATGAGCGGTCAGATTGGTTACTCAGCATTCCAAAGAAGGACAGTATTGTACTGAAAGAGAGAGAGAGAGAGAAACAAGTTCTCCTCTTCCGGGCACCAAATATATATGCATTGACTAAAATCTTTCCTTCCACCCATTTCCTTAATGGTAACTAACTAATGGCAACTTTGGAAAAGAATAAACAAACAAACTGGAGTGGAAAACTGTAAACACACAGCACACTATCCATAGCATCAAAAAATCAGTACTCAAGTCAGAAAGCAAAAGCTGAAGGCAGAAGTTAGAAAACAGTAAAACAGAAATCTTAACAGAACTGAATACATCTTGGTTATCAAGAGCTGCAAAGGCCGCAGTATGGCAGAATAAAACATGGAATTCATCACAACAGTGTACTCTACTTTACTGTTGATGAAGTTTGTCTACTTATCTATCTCATGGCAAGCAGGCCATATCTGAACCATTAAGAAGAAATAAGACAACGGCATGTAAAGCAATACTTGTGTTTGTGTGGGGTCTATATCACGTAGTCGAAGTATGACAACTTCGAACGTTATATGGTTTAGACCATATGTTCGAAGTTGTCATACTTCAAATACAAAAAAAAAAAAAAACAGGAACAACTTCCTGATAGTTGTAAGCAAGCCCCCCTGCACCCCCCACCCCCCACTCTTTAAATAAACCAACTCCGAGACCATGCTACAGTGTAGTAAAGGAAAACTTCCCTTTACTGCATTGTAGTGTGATCTCGGAGTTGGTATATTTAAAGAGGTGGGGGGTGTGGGGGGTGCAGGGGTGCTTGCCCCCCTGCTTACAACCATTTATTTTCTTTTCTGTTTTTTTTTTTTTTTTTTTTTTTTTCAAACTTACAGAATTTTTACTACGTGGTATAGACCCGTTTATGTGTGTGCCTGTGATATATATAACCATTTATGTGTGTGTCTGAGTTTCAGAGTATATATGTGAGTCTGTGCTTGCGTGGGTGTGTGTGTATGTATGTGTGTCTGAGTGAAGAAGCTGTAAAATGTAGCACACACTGGGGAAATATTTTTATTTCAGTGTGCTCTATTTTCAATGAAGTATAAAGGTAAAAAGATGAGTCTATATTAGATAAACAAAAGTTTATCTTACCGAACACTAACATGAGCGAAAATCCCGGAACCCAAAACCAGAATTGTGAGATCACAGTACAGTGAAGATGGGAATATTTGCCCTTTCCTCACTGTAGTGTGATCTCGGAGTTGGAATATATATTTAGCGGGGGTGTGTGGTGGGGTGCAGCCCCCCACAATTGCAGTTTTGAGTTCCAGGATTTTCGATAATGTCGGCGTTCAGTAAGATTTTGTTTATCTAATATAGACCCAAAAAGACAACAATGTTAATTCTGCAACAGGAGAGGTCTGTTAAACAAAAGCAATGTCTTACAGTTGTTGTGCTCCAGGCTTGAATCCCTAGTTCCTCCCTGAACAGTCACATCCACCATAAGGTTTCAAGCACTCTTTGTTCTTGTACCTATCCAAGTAAATCCACTGGCATCACCCTATTACTGAAAGGTTTCTTCAAGTCAGCTTTCTGACAGCTAGCCTCCAAAAATGCAGCTTCTCGTGGCCACATACAACTTCCTCTTAATGAGATGCAAATATTCATGTTTCATTGTGTTTAAGTCCTTCCATTTAACTGCATCTTTGGAGGAGTTTCAAAAGTGCCTCTGCTGTTGCATGCTCCCTGCTGTTGTATGTTTTGCAGTACTGAGTGCTGCATATGCAGTAACTTTCAAGACTCTCTGTTTGATATATGTCAAAGGAGACACTGACATATCAAACATATTTTCATAGCAAAACATCATTTTTTGCAGCCTTTAACGTACACTGTGCCACAGTGACTTCCTCCCAGCATAGATTCCCCCCAGTTCTATACTGTCCTACAACCCATCTACATTGGCATTTGCATGGCTTGGCCTGTGTTTGACCATGAATTTGAAGGGGTGCAGGGTCAAAGCCCACCTGCTTCTTTTTGGGTAACTATTGTAGGGGTGCATGATCAGTGACTAATGTGAAGCTATAACCCAACAAGCAGCATTATAATGAGGTGAGCACCCATTTAATGACAAAAGTACAATCATTTTATGGCAAAGTGTCATGAATCTGACCTAATTCATTTTATGTTTCAGTTGTAGACCAGGTAGTTCTCATTATCATCTTGCTGAGAAAGTATAGCACCAGCCCCTTATTTTTTGTATAGGTGTAGACAACAAAAGGCTTATCAGAGTCAGGAGCAACTGAGACTGGATCTGAAAAGAAACTGTTTTTCACTTAATAAGAGGGGCATAGAGGGGGGTCCTATAGTCAGCTATGATATGATAAGGGGTGTTATTAATAATAAGTTGAGTGTACAGGCATTCCAGGTCATTGCCTTGTCTAATAGATCTGGAGTTTTTTTTTTTTTTTTTTAAGAATAGAGAGACATCACCATTTCCAGACCATCTTTCTCTTCAGGGAGACTGATTAAAAGTTATTTCTATGAGCTCCATTCCCTAAATCATCACTTTTCAATCTCACACATTTGATCCACAACAGCATTTCTTCTATCAGCAGTGGATGAACCGTGTTGATGGCCTTCTGTCCAATTTTAACAGATTGACATTTCTCTAACTGTTAAGCTATTCAGTATAACT